>NW_026695363.1:0-116152 GCF_029851405.1 Lichtheimia ornata
GGATGCTATCCTTTTATCAGACCGAACATGTTGGCTCGAGCAGCACCTATAGAAGATGCTGTTGTTTACAATGGCAGCCCCCGTTATCCGGCTTGGTGCACCGTAGGGGAGAGGGTGACGGCAAAGCCTTCGCGTGGCCATCCTTGTCAGTACATGGGTTTCCATGGAAGCTAATTTGCCACCTTATCATTTATATAGTTTTTACGCATTCATGAGCTTCACTAACAGTACTCTAATAGCTATACTTTGATGTGGGAAAGATGACGGATAATCTACAGCATACGTCAAGATAATACCATGGAGCAAGGCTTTCTTTGCAATCAATCAATGTTGAAGGGTTGCTTTTGATCACACCATTTTATCACGTGATTACACTAGTGTTCTCCAATCAGGCGGTGAGAAAGGCAAGTTGGGCAGAGCAAAATTTGAGCATCCCTTTCACGTCTACTCTTCTTTCTCCTCAACTGCATTTCACTCCACTGGACAATGACATCCACAGCAACTTCTTCGCAACGATTTATTCTCAAACGATGACAGCACGTACATGGCACCTTTCCCTACTCGTTCTTTACGCGTTGTGCCGCAAACATGCAAAGAAACTAGCGCCTCGGATTCTTTTTCAAGCTTGGTGACAACGAGCAACTACTTCCAGGGGATGTCTTCCTTGCGTAATATTGCAGCAGCATGTTGTTCAGCTTTATCCATCACACAACATCCATTTCATGTAATCATTACTATCACCTCTTCACCCACCCAAGACACGCGTCATTATCCAACAGCACACTACCACAGGAGATTTGTATCATGTCACCCAGAACAAGGTATAGAAGAGTATGGGTAGGTTTGTTGATCAAGGAATGATAACTAATATTGCGGATCGTTCGTGAACCATAGGACGTGATGGTTGGCGTGGAGTATACCATACGGCCATTGATATCCATTATCAAGTATGCAACAATACAGCCAACTCTCGCAATGGATGATACATATCACAACGTGATTGGGCTGCCACAAAGAATGACGAAGCAAGAGATTGACTACCAACACTCGCCTTTCTTGATACAACGCAACGCCTTGCACTCTCCTTGGCCGCAACCAAATGTAACAGCATTCATCCCAGTAGTTGCTATTAGCGATGCCTTACTCCATTGTCTCAAGCAGCGTTCTTTACTTGCAGCAACCTTTCTTGCAGCCTTTTTCTACGTGAACAGCAGATAACCATTATATAGAAACAGCTTTATTTACGTGTAGCAACTTGCCTCAATACATACGTCTCCTTATGGATATGGATTTGGATTTGAATATTGGTTTGGTGCATTGGATGGAAGGAATTGGATAAATACAGCATGTGGGAAAAGGGTGTATGTATCCATTGTCAACTTGACCTTGATGCTTTCATCCTGAATGAGTGGTGCATCCAGCTATCGCACTTCAAGCTATTGCATGGAAGCTACTATCATCGTCCTTTGTGAAACCTGTCAACTATCCTGATTCAACTCTATACGTGTGTGTGTGTTTGCGACTTCGAATCCTGTATGCAGCCAAGATCCAATTACATCGATATCAAGAAATCGCATCGAATCATCATCATCATATGTAATAGATGTTACTTTATTAAGAGCAACGTAGTATCGTAAATACCCAATGTTGCAACAGGCTAAAGCAAAATGATTCGATCTACATTAATCCTGGGGTGTGAACGGCTCTAGATTGTTTTGTTGTTGGAGGAGGAGGAGGAGGATGGGCGATAGTAGGCGTGGTAGGATGGGTGTTGTTGTAGTTGACATGGTATTGGATGTATGTGTTTAGAGGAGCATCTTGAGAGGGTTCTCCATGAAGCCCTTGAAAGCCTTCAACCAGGTTGCTGCAACAGCGCCATCAACGACACGGTGGTCACTGGAAAGAGAGACTTCCATAACGTTGCGAACAGCAAGACCCTTTTCCTTGGTAGCATCAGGAACCACCTTTTGAGTGGTAGCACCAATAGCGAGGTTGCATGCCATAGGAGGGTTGATGATGGCGGTGAAGTGCTTCACGCCGTACATACCAAGGTTGGAAATGCTAAAGCTGCCACCTTGGTACTCATGAGGAGCAAGCTTGCCGTTGCGTGCACGAGCAGCCATATCCTTGACAGTGTTGGAAATATCAGACAATCCACGGCCCTCAACACCGGTAACAATGGGAGTAAGCAAACCGGTAGGGGTGGCAACAGCAATAGAAATATCGGCATTGTTGTATCTAAATGACACATACATTCATCATCAGCATGCTGATTTTTTCCCTCCATTCCTTAAAATACTCACTGTCTGATAAAGTCGCCTTGCCATGCAGCGTTGACTTCAGGCACTTGCTTCAAGCTGAGAGCGGAAGCCTTGATAATAAAGTCATTGACGGAGAGCTTGTAGCTACCATCACCAGCCTTGTTAAGGACCTCACGAAGCTTGGTGATCTTGTCCATGTTGATCTCAGTGGTAACATAGTAGTGGGGCACAGTTTGCTTGGATTCAGTCAAACGATCGGCAATGATACGGCGCATGTTGGTGGTAGGGATATCAGTGAAAGCATCACCAGAAGCGGATTGAGGAGCATAGGCAGTAGGCAAGGGTGCAGCAGCAACAGGTGCAGGTGCAGCTGTCAAATGATAATGTTAGCCATTGATTTGTTTACATGCAAGTGTCCATCACATACCAGGCTTGGGTTGCTCAACCTTGGGTGCTTCTATATAAAGTGATTAGGAATCGAGGCTCACATTTTATTATATATCCCATTTACTTACCAGCAGCAGGCTTGGGAGCAGCAGGTTCTTCAGCCTTGGGAGCTTCAGCAGGCTTTTCTTCAGCAGCAGGAGCGGGTGCAGGAGCAGCTTGTTCAACCGTGAAATCCTCAAAGGCAGCAATGTCACTCTCGTTCTCAACGAGGACGGCAATAGGCTATTAGTAGTAGTAAAATGATCATGTAAGAAGCTAAATACACTTTTTGAGCCATTTCATTTCATCCATACCGTGCCCACAGGGAAATCCTTTGCACCGGTATCAGCCAAAATCTTGGCAAGATAACCTTCTTCTTGACACTCAAAGTCCATTTGGGCCTTGTCGGTTTCGATCTCGACGAGAACATCACCAGGGACAACTTCATCACCAACCTTCTTTTGCCAGACACCAATACCACCTTGGGTCATGCTATAAATGAATCCATCATCAATGCATGTTCGTTATTGTTCGCGTATCAACAATGATTCACACTTACGTAGGGGACAATGCTGGCATGGCAATAAGCTGATGCTCGGGGTAGGCTACACAAATAACATCGCGTCTGAGTATACACCATTTCACATATACCCCTCCCCCCAAACTATTGACATGTTCATACTTACTCTTGGAGCTGTAATGTCTGGCATTGACGGAAGCAATCGAGTTACCAACAGCACGGAGAGCAACAAACTTGGATTGGCTGCAACAACAATGGAATCAGATTACTCGAATGGTGTGGGTGGGTGGTGGTCTTTTTTATGTATACCTCGAGGAAGAGAAAGCGCGTGCAGAGTTAGTAGCCTGACGAGCCAACAAAGGAGTGACTCTGGAAGATACACGGATAGTAGTGGATCGAAGGTTGGAGGTGGCTCTCAAAAGCTGACGTCTAGCACAGGACATGATGGATGGTATATGAAAATGGAAGAAAGGTGGAATTGTGCGGGAAACGGTTGGAAAACAATTTTGACGCTCCATTGATTGCCGGCCAAACCCGATAATACTCCCGTCTTTGTCCGCGTTGTACCCATAGTGATGATCTCTTCTCATCATCTTCTTTCCCCGGCTATCTATGTATATCATCCAATACTAGTTTTCTCCCTTACTCATCCATTCATTCTACTTTCTACAAAAATCATTTAACTTCTTGTTGAATAATCATGGCAATAAATGCATCAAGTTACAAGATGACTCTACTATACCTCCATTGTTGTTGTTGTGATACGATTCGATCACATGACCTTGTTACATAGTCGATCATTGTGATCTGCATATAGGCAAAAGGGATGAAATGTGATATAAAGACGTCACCAACATCATGATGTGCTCTGATTTATCAATACCATTGCAAGCAAAGCCCTGTTACTGCTGCAAGATAAGATCCACCTTATATAATACATGAAGCTGATATGCGAGTCTCACAAGACGACAGCCTATTCTTGTAACCTGCTACCTACAACAATCGAATGAAAGAAAGAAATGAATGCTTTAGCATTTAAATGGATCCATGGGGAGAAAAGTTATTATTGCATATGACAAACAACAATACCATGTAGTCATGTGTTGTTATATAAGGATTGCTTTATCACACCATGCAATAATAAGAAGAACGAAACGATTTATATCATGTTTGGGTTTACAAGTCCTCCGTACAATATGGACATGAAAGGAAACTCGAATGCAAACACGTCCGATGGATCTCCCCTTTCCTTGTGTGCACTGCATGAACAAGAATTTGATACAAATCAGGCGGATTGTATTATTATATGATGTGAGATAATGATGTTGATTCCGTCCAAGAAAGCCTCCACGGAAAAACAACGCCACCCATACATGCAGCATTGAACAAACAAATGATCCATGACATATACAGCCTCTCTCGCTCTCTTATTATCAGGCACATAAACAAGTCTTGATCGAACCACCGCATGAGCATTATACACAACGCTTTATTCGGAGATAATATCGCTGTTGATGTTGCTCCTTTTCTAGTCAGTGTAAGTGTGTTGGGTGTGTATGTGTGTGTGTGTGTGTGTGCGTTTGTGTGTGTGTGTATATTGGTCTCTCTCTTCTCTCTCTCTCTCTCTTTCTCTCTTCTTTTTTTTCCACTCCACTCTCATCTCTCTCACTCTTTTTTTCACTCACACGCACAATCAGTCCTTGTCATGCGTGAGCCCAATTTCAGTTTTCCTGCACAAAACAGAGCAACGGTTGTCATCTCATCTGCACTCTACGATCGACGGGCGTTGGACTGCACAGCAACGTTACCACTTGTGAATTCGCTTACACATCTTGCATACATGACATCAACGTCACCCCGTATACGAGAAATCCTTGCAGCTGATGGTGGTTTGGAACGACTTGTCAAGATACTCGCGACTTGTCAGCATACAGACCGACATTCGTTATGGAAGTGGTCTCTTGCGTTTCAGTGTGTAGTCAACGTTGGTGTCAGAGGCACTGAGGCTATACGTAGTCGTGTGGTGGAAACGGGAGCAGTACAGGTAGTGCTGTCTATCCTAGAGAACTTTTTACAAGCATTGGAACAAGCGAGGAATGAAAGTGAGCAAGAACGCAATCATCAGCAGCAGCAACAGCATCAACAACAGCAGCAATCTATTCCACCCTCATCCAATGTATCCTTTACTGCTGCTGCCAATGCTACTACTACTACACTTCCACCTACGCAATCAAGATCTACGCCTATCATCACTTCAAGCACGATCACATCTCCTTCACCACGGAGTCTTTTCAGCCCAACTGCATTGAATAGCAACAACAACAATGAGGAACCATCATCATCGTTATCATCGATTTCAATTGAAAGACCATTTGCATCTCCACCAAGGCGACGCACTTTTCTCACTCGAAGTCCAAAGCAGAAATTCAAACCTGCCGATCCATCTTTATCATCGATACCAATGCTCAACAATCTATCATCGGATGCTGTTTTACATCGAGAAGAGGATATCCTGTTGTCATTGCAGCTATTGGCCTATCTTTCCAAATACCCCCATATTCGAGAATCATTTCACAAGAACTATCGCCGCAATATCTTTTCTGTTGTCGAGAGATTCACCCATCGATTGCATCCTACCAATGTCACTTATTGGGCCAGTGTGATTATGCGCAACGCTTGTAGAAAGGATGAAGCACGAGGTGGGATTCGTCAATGTGCTTACATGCATTGCGGCAAATGGGAACGATTTCCTCGTGAATTTGCAAAATGTCGTCGATGGTAAGTTTGGGTGTATGGAATATGGATTTGTTGATGATATAATTAAACCCCTCAATCATCACTTATTCAGTCGCAAAGCAAAGTATTGTTCCAAACAATGCCAATCGAGAGCATGGCAAGAAGGACATCGATGGTGGTGTGTAGAACGACATCATGCACCCAACACGACCACTACCACAGCAACGCAAGATCAACAACAACAACAAACAGCTACAACAGCTGCTACTACTGCTACTGCTACCACGACGACAACAACAGCCACTACTCATGGTGATGGTGGTGGTGATGGCAACAATACCAATCTTGCAGTAACCACAGCTACGCCAACTCCGCCTACAGCGACAACTCCCACGACGACAACCCATACTGTTGCGACTGCATCACCACCAGCAGACACGGCTCAAGTGATGCCCTTGGATACCACTCAACATGGCACGGCACCGGATGTCTTGCCCATTCAGCTTGATGGCACAAATCAACAAAACGATATGGATGTTGAACCTCCCAACACTGTTAATGATACCACAACCACGACAACAACAACACATCATTCAATTACCACCCATCATCATCATTCATCCAATCCTGATAACACAAGCAGTAGCAATGATCACCATCATCATCATCATCATCACCATCCATCGTCATCGTCTTCTTCTTTGTTGACGGATCCATCCCGAAGACGTCGCAATTCCCGTATCACCCACAGTGTTCCTTCAGGTTCATCTACAGAAGCAGAGGCTGATGCTGCCGATAGCAGTGGTGGTGGTGGTGGATCTGAACCTTTACGTGATCTCATGGATATCGATTAAACACCCTACTACTACTACTTTATTTCCGTTTTGTGCGAACGTTGGCGTGTGTCTCCCATTCTCCCTTTCAACATTCTGATCTTGTACATGTATCATTTTCTCCTTTTTTTCCATGACTAAAGCAAAGCTACCCTTTTTTTCTTTTCCTTTTTTCCTTCATCCTATCTTTATAATGAATGGTGTATCTATATACTTTATTCTCAACTAATGATGCATGAATGGGAATGTCGTTGTTTGGAGGAGGAGGATGATGAGGATGAAGATTCGGGGAATGGATAGGCTACAGCTTCTACTGTTTGAACCGAGGGGCCACCATTCTTGGGATCATCCGTGTGCCTGCACGATTTAATCAATTCATAAAACAGCATATAAGCATCCTTGGATAAATCATCTCGTGCAGAATCGTAGCTTTTCAGGGACATGACACGTTGGCGTGTATCCATATCATCTACCATAAAAGAATGTATAAGCTTCTTCTTCCTTGTACGTACATGAACTTTTACACATACCCAATTTGAGCCATGCATCATTATTATCCACTTCTTCATCATGACATGTCCTTGCATAAGCAACATAATGACCAGCATGAACCGAGTCACCCTTATGGCATACTGCACCCCGTAAACGAAGCAAATAAGGAGTCGTGTGTTTGCAAATTGAGCAATAAGGATCCTCAGTATTCTGATTGATGAATTGTCGAAAGCTGATCGTTTGGGGAATATCGACCAAGGTCTTGATCTTTCGATACGTCGTTCTTCCATTCACCACATGATATTGGTATCGATTCAATACTAACGGAAGCACAAATTGCTGTTGTTGTCCTTGACTCATGTTGGTATATCCTTGCTCACTCTGGAAACTGCAAAACGGGAGTAATTCAAGCACTTGCCATGCTGCCACGGTCACCGATCCATCCTCCTCTTCTCCCATCATCAGCTTTTTCTTTTCAGGGTCAGTGGGTTGCTGTCGTCGAATATCAGTCACCACATTGTTGTAGAAATGATCCGTAAGTAATTGCTCAACCGTAGTGCTGGACATGTCAGGTGGTACAGAAAGGGCCAATGTACGATCGGTGGTCACGCGATCATCTTCTTTATCACGCTCTGCTCCATGGAATAGTCGCCGTTGAAACTATAAAATAATAATAAATGAATGCTATGGCCCATCAAATGAGAATCAGGGAGGGGACCTTTACCGGTAGATACGGCATGTTGAATGTTTGCGTAAGAAACATGAACAATTCACTGGCATCTTCTTGGGTCCATCTTCCACGTTCATCCACGCCAATCCACGCGTTCATTTGTAAAGCGTATCGTAATTGTCGTACAAGCTGGGTGCGGATCAAGTGGCCTTTGCGTAGCTTGTTGACAAATAGCCGCAACAACAAAAGCAAACGCTGCTTGGCTTCATCATTTTCTGGTATCTTGTGTGCCAATAGAGGATCAAATGCCTATTCATCATATCCCATAAGCTTTTCGTGCATGAAGAAAGAGAAAGAGGGAGATGACTACTTGCCGATAATCCAATAAACATGGCAAACAACAAGCTATCAATGTAACAACTTGTCTTTGCATCATTCTCGCTGCCAGCCATATAGCCCAGTTGCCGTGGCAACGACCATAGCATCCCGCGTTCAGTTTCTCGATAGTCAATGACTTCTTCCCTAGCCTTGTCCATATCCCACGACCACATTTCCAAAATGACATTGTAGACATGGCGATCCAACGAAGTCAATCCGAGTTCTTGTTGTGCATAGTGTGACAATGTGTCAATGGCTTCTTGCTGATCCTTGGTTAATGGCTTGGGTGTGTCGTCGTCATTGTTGTCTGTTGTTGTATCGCGTTGTTGTAGGCGCTGGGAAAGAAAGCGTCTGAATCGTTTGGGATGGTGATGATGATGGGATCGTTTGTGTGACATATAGCTGCATTGGTGGTTTCATGCACACACGCACACACACGCACACACGTAAAAATTGTATACAAGGAAAGGAGTGAGATTAAAAAAGTCTAAGCAAGGGAAGCATCGGGGTGACGGATGCATGACTTTTGAAACATCGGTGAATAAGCAACCGACGGATACGCTGTAGTCATGCTCCTTTGTATCTCTTATTTTGCTGTATGGTTGCTATGACGATTGTTTAGAAGAATTTGGTACTTGTTAAGTTTACTGACTGTCAAAGTACACATGTGCTGTGCATGATTGAATGTCGTCCTACCTAATAATAGGCTCCTGGGGAAAGCTGATAAACGAATCCGAAATTCGGATCATGTACTTTGCTGGCAAAGGAAAAGATAGACACGAGGAGGTAGTAATGGCTCAATAAAGGAGGATGGAACATGTCAATTGCGATCGAATGATCAAGACATCCTCGAAAGAAGGATAATACAGCAACCGTTGGGATCGATCATTACATGGGATGATACGACACGTTTCACGGTATACATGATTTCAAATTCAAGCACAATGAAGCACCAAGACGTGAATGAATAAGTGAACGCTCATTGTGCTGTGGAAGATATCTGACAAGTTACTATAGATATCGATCTCAGCATTTTGCACCGGCGGTGGTGCTACTTTTAGCTCCATCTATATTCTCCAATGCCACACACTTTACCCCTTGCCTTCAATATTGACAACGTCAATGCGATGGCATTGATAATCCGTATATGGTTAGCGATGGTTCTATCCTTTTGTGGATGCATGGATCTTAGCACCATTCTTCACATTTTGGTAGCATTGAGGAGTAGAATTTTTTAGCGTGCGGTGTGGAAGGGAATTGAGCGGTACTTTATACTCGATTATATAAATGTGTGTGTGTGCAAGTCGGAGGCTGTGTCGGTGGTTAACAATTTGATGAAGAAAAAGGCTGGGGTGATGCAACAAGAATAAAGGATATGCACGTGGGAAGTAGGGCATCATTGTAACCACGATAGGATAATTAGGGGGCAAAGAAGGTATAGCTTAAAGTAGCTTTTAGTGTGAGTTGCCGATGCACTGGATTGATGGCGTTACCGTGCACGCACCACCACATTGATGACATGTTGACGAACCCGAGGATATTGTTGTACGTATACTTTTACGTATACAAAAGCATGCGATGAATGAGCGGAATTCCATGTCGACCGAAAAAAAGGCTATGTGCCACGAGCAAATTCTTTCCAATTGTTGCAAGAGACAAGTTGCGAGTGTTGGTGTCGTTGTTCCTTGTTTCCCCCAATTCATCATTAGCTTTCTCTCTCTCCCCCTTCCCATTCCTTTCATATGGTGAGACGACGTCGTTCCATGTCACAGCATGTTGATATCTTCAAGCGTGCTCCCATTGAAGAATCAATTGATCCTTCTTCAGCTGTCTCTTCCAAGACCGAAGGTATGGAATTAAGGGGCACAGTTGCGCCGCAACAAGGATTTAATCTCGCGGCTGTTGTATAGTGAATAAACCACCACCCTCCTCCTCCTCTTCAGCTTCACCAAAACCAACACCAACACCATCGTCGACCCAATCGTCCAATCCGAACCCATCTCCAAGCTCGCTGTCATTTGCCAATGACCCTTCACAATCGGTTATCGCTTTTCCAGAACCCAGCAGCACGACAACGACGTCGTCTAGTCAACCAAGCAGCAGTAGCAGTGTAGCTTCAACGACAACTAAAGCATCTATTTCAAGTGCTGATCCACCATCCAGCTCAAGCAGTAGTAGTAGTAGTAGCACTGGAACACCAACCGCTGTATCCGATACGCAAAGTGATAATTCAAGTGCTATCTCTGGAGGTGCCATTGGAGCCATTGTGGCCATTGTAGTGATTATTATACTTGGATTTGCCGCCTTCTTTTTCATCAAGCGACGACAGAAACGGAAAGCTGATGGAACGTTGAACAACAATAACAGCAATGACCGTCTCACTCGATTCTCAATGATGGGTCCCACTTACAATGCTACTGGTTACACTACCAATGCTGCACAACAACAACCACAACAACAACAGGCATTCAATAATATGGCAGCAGGCTATTACAATAACGATGCATCCATGGGTATGCCTACTCCATATTCACCACCGCATCCTGCAATGGCACAACCTGCTCAACCACCCATGATGATGGCATCACAACCACCACCACCACCACAGCCTATGGAACAACAACAACATCTTCAGCCATTGCAGTTAGCACCTCCTACTTCTGCATCTCAACCATGTATGGGTGCCCAACCTTTGACAGTGGCTGCTGGATCAGCCCCTGAACCCATGTCAGCAACCATTATCACGACACCAACCACTCCTGAACACCCTGATTCACTTTGGCAACAACAACAACCACCGCCACCGCCACAGCAACAACAACAACAATCTCCTCCAATGATGGCTGCTATTCCTACTATGCCATCATCCCAACAACATCATCAACAACAAGTGATTGGCACTTATCAAGTAGCTGCAGGCTATACACCCACATTAGCTGACGAGATTGAGGTGCGAATAGGCGACCATGTACAGGTTTTAGCTGAATACGATGATGGATGGTGTATGGGTACCAACTTGACAACAGGTCAACAAAATGGCATGTTCCCCATGCAATGTCTTGGTGCTGCCGTTTCATCCACAGTCCCTGATCCTTCCCACCAGCAGCAGCAACAACAACAACAACAACAATCCCACCAGCTTGTTCCTAATCAACCACAACAAATCAATCATCGACTCAGCTCGTTATATACAGGTCCCGTGGTTGCCGAAGCACCTTCCATGTCGCACGCGTATTAGATAAGAGAGAAGTTTATCATCTCCGCAATGTTATCATATTTATTCTTCATTACCGATGCCTTCCTTCATTCTTGATTTTATTATATTTGTTAAATAAAAAAAGAGATAATGGATCATCCTCATCTGTTGACAAAAAAGAAAGCCTCCTTGCTGCTGCTGACATTTATATATTTGATTGTTAATGCACACGCCGCTCAACTAGCTCATTTTTGGTATAAAGTCATTAAAGATGTCCAGAGAAAGGAGGAAGGGGTCAGGTTGTCATGTAAGATGATGATGATGCTTTATCCCGGATGAAGACCAGATATACCCCACCCCATCATCCATATTTATTGCCCTGTCGTTTTGCGTTCTTCTTCTTTCTTTACCTTTTCTTCTTCTTCCTTCTCTTTTCAATAACCCCCTTCCTCTCGTTCTACCATCCACAAACGCAAGGCGTTCATTACTTGACATCATGATGACTATGCGTTACCAACTTTGCTTCTTGGTTGTTTTTCTTCTTGGTGCGCTGGCAGCACCCATCGAAAGGCGTAAAAGTTCTCAATTTAGCGGCGACCTTACATACTACACACCTGGTCTCGGTTCATGTGGAGAGACTAATACGGCTACGGATTTGATTGCTGCCTTGAATGCCCCACAAATGGCAAACGGTGAGAACCCAAACAAGAATCCCAATTGTGGCCGCAAAGCTCGCGTGAAAACGAAGAAAGGCTCGGTTACTGTCAAGATTGTAAGCTTTGAGGCACTTTTTATGATTACATGGATCGTTTACTTACCCATTTTCTTTGTCTCATTATCAGGTTGATACATGTCCTCCTTGCAAATCAGGCGATTTGGACCTTTCTCCAGCCGCGTATAAACGTGTAGGAGAGTTTGCAGATGGCCGTATCCAGGGTACTTGGGAATGGGTATAAAGGAAAGAAAACCCGTCTATAGTATTATACCATCATCATTGTTGTACTTTTTTTCTTTGTTAACAAGACGCAGAGCATAAACCATTCCTTTTCATTCTCTTCAATAATGAATGTTTATTACTTGTGTGTGTATGTCTAATATGCTATATCACATGATGGTTGTTGTCAACAGGACGTGAGATGGAATGAAGGATCGGAGAAGAGCGTCTCCACCTTTTTTCTCTCTTCACAACTTGGCTCTTGCATAACAGCGACAACGGCGTTGTTTCCTTCCCGCAACAACTATGCGAACTATTTCGCTGGTGAATCGTCTCAAATGGTCATTCTCTGGCAACATGAACCCACACGCCCTGGTGCTTGGCGATGTCGACAATGACGGTGTAAGTCTTTGCTATGTTTTTTCATCCGATCAAGCCAACATGTTATCTTGCAGGAAAACGAGTTTGTCATTGGTAACTTGAGCGGCGATCTAGCTATCTTCAAAGGGGAATGTGCAAATGGGCTGCCTACCTATGTGTGTCGAGGTCTTGGAACGGTAAGGGGAATGCTTTGCAAGAGAGGATTATAGTTCACTGACATGCTATTTAGATCACGTGTCTGGCTATTGGTGACATAAGGAACTGGGGAAGGGTATGATGTGCATATCAGCGGATGGGTCAAGGGGTCCAATGTTGACAAAGGTTTCATATACATAGAACTCTGTGGTGTGTATCAATGCTGAAGGACAAGCACACGTACTTGATATACCTCGTCATCCTGCAGGCGCTACCATGGACCACTTGGGACATCATCTATCTGCCGAAGAATATCTCAAACATGGTCGACGCACATCAGAGACTTCGAGTATCCAAGCATTTCGACGTACAATGATGGCACAAGGTGCTGGTCTCGATGAAGGATTCAGAAGCGACAAACAATCCATCTACAACCTACAAAAGCCGAGTTTGACTCTCAATGTACCTGTCAATGTCAACAAGGTCCTTATTGCTGATATAGGTAAAACACAACAACATCACACATATGGAAAACATCGACTAATAGTATTGTTTCTATTAGACGGCGACTCACTGAATGAATTGATTTTGGCGCGCACGGATCGTATTTTGCATGCATTTCAATTGCAAACAGCAGCCTCTGAACTTCTCAAGGCGATTGATACGCCATCATCTTCGTCAGCAACCAACAGCGTACAAGGACATGGATCGACATCATTGCACTCATCATTCACTGGATTATCTTCCGGCAAAGACAAGCCCAAGCTCATCACCACTTCCAAAAGTCCCATGTCGGATCCAAAGGAAAAGACGAACGTGTTGAGAAAGAGCATGGCATGGTCCAAATCTTCACGATCCAAGGATGTTAAGGAGACCGACAACTTGGCACGTAAATCATCACAGACATTGGATGAGAAGGCACATTTATTGGATAAGGATGTGTGGATATTCGATGGCCAGGTATGTTAAGGATGTGAGTGTGTGTATTGTTTGGTTCAATTCATATTGATATGCTACATAGATCACATCCCTTTCGATTGCCACCCATCCCGAAAGACCCAATGAACCCATTCTACTTGTTGCGCAACCAGGAAACACCTTCACCATTATCGACTGCCATGGCAACCGTTACAATCGTGATTTTACACCACAATACACGCCAAGGACATTTTATGGTCGACATCAAAAGCCATCTTATTATGGATCACAGCCTGGTACACCTGATCAGACCAAAGAGATGCCGACACCCAAAGCCAACAATGCCACTACTACAACGACGACAACAACAACACCACCAGTCAATGTGGAGAAGCCTAAAACGACTTCCAACAAGGATGAAGAAGATGACATGTCAACTACACCCAAAGCTTCGGTCGCCAATCAGGGTCCATTATCCAATCTGAGAAAGGCCACCCAAACCATTCGCACCTTTTTACAACGTAACAGCAGTACCAAAGATGTCCCCGTGCAAGTGGAAACGGATGTGGAAGCGGATAATATCATTGTCAATTGCGAGGGCAAGATCCAAGATGTGGCAGGAGAAGACATCAATCGATCGAGTTATGTGGTACAAAATTGGCCTGATGTTGATGGTGATGATATTATGGGCGAAGACAATGGCGCTGTGGCTACCGAGATTGTGATTGGCAAACGATTGGCATTGCACAGTGATGGCGAAGAGGACAATGAAGATAATGAAGAAGGGACACATGTCGGCATGCTAAGTATGGATGGTAAGTTTCTTTGTTTATGAAAGAAAGGTGCAGCATAGATCAATCACTTACCCTTCTTGGCCATAGGTAAATTCAGCATCTATGATTTGAGTACGAGGGAGATCTCAGAACGCAATCTCTTTATCACACACAAATTATTCAGCTTGGCAACATTGGATATCTCAAAGTCTGCATTATTATCGCCAAGTCCTCCCACTGCACAATCATCCATTCGTCAATTGTCAGCCTTTCAAACACCTTCAAGTTCGCCACAGCTACGCTTTCCATCACCACCTGTTGCACCTGAACAACCATATCCATCAGGAGGGCCCACTCCTCATTCGAACACCGGATCACCAGCATATAGCCCAACGTCCAAATTATCAAGAGTCCCCACCGACACGAGCGAATATGATAAACAAGAGCAACATCATCACCCTACAAGTAAACCATCACCTCAACACCATCAACAATTGGATGAAGATGTGGGACAACACCAGCAGCAACATCCTGAAGTTTCGGGTGTGGATAATATAAGTCTTTCATCAGCAAATCATTCGAATACCGAGCCCAGCAGCAGTCGACGTAGCAGCTATACTACGACAGGATGGAGCGATGAGGATATCGAATACAATGAAGAAGAGGAGGAGACACAAGCTGAATTGTTTGTGGCGTGTGCTTGGAACGGTGTCACATATCTTATTGATTGGAGTCAGCGTGTTGAGGAACAAGGAGGAGATTCCAAAGTCAAATTCCAATTGGTCAAATTCGCCTTTGAAGGTCGTGTGTGCGCTTTTACAGCAGGCAAGTCAATGCATGGGTGTATGTGTGTATGTTTGATGTATCACTGATATTGAACCTTACTACTACTCACAGGCTCGTATGCTGTGGCACCAGGACACAATGTGCCATGTTTATTCTATGTGGACTTTGAGGATCAGATTTATGTTTATTACGACGTACGAGTGTCTCCTGGACCTGTCACCGGTTTCATTGATACCATTGATGATGATGTGGAAGAAGCATTGGAGCGTATTGTGGGAATTGAAAGCAGCATCAGCGCATTGAACGCTCCCAACAAAAAACCAACACAAGAACATCAGCAACAACAAGACTCAGATTTAGATGAAGTCGTTGATTTGGGCGATGGTTGGCGAGGCATTGTAGATGGTGATGTCAAGTATGATGCTGGCAAAGGCGGTGATGATGATGATGATCAAGAATCACATGATGTTGGTAAGTTTGCATGGATTGTGTTGAGAGCAAGTGATTTGACAAGGAGCACCTTTTTTAATAGATCTGGCCGATTTTATCCATGAATGCCTTTATGGCTTTGAGGACATGAAAGAAAAGTTGGAGAATCAAGCACTCTTGGTAAGACGATGATGATTGATGAATGTACACAAAAGACGATTAATATCCATATGTGTATCCTAGATTGAAAAGAAACGATTGAAGCATCACTTCCCATCAGGTGTCGATATGCGTCGTCTTTCGGATTTGAATATTACGATTGAACCACCTTTACATGAACGAGAAGATGAAGAGCTAAAGATGAATGATGGAGATGATCGATCAAGCCAAGCAAGCTCAACATCCACCGCCGAACACAATTGGACATCCTCTGGACCCATTGTATTTAGTCAAAGTGATCATTTACATTCACAACAACAATCCCCATCCGTGTAAATATTTACAATGTATCAACTTTATAATACAACATCAACTTTTACTTATTACTAGCACTCCACTTGTACTTTCCAACCCACATACGAACACCTTGTTCTCGCATGAGGTCGGCTAATCCAACGTAGTATGCACCAAGAGCTGCAAGATAGGCTGATACTCCTGAAAAGCGTAAAAGGCCAGTAATGTTGGTCATGTAATGGACACCCTCAAAAAGGATGGTAATAAAGACCATGGTCAAGTTCCTGTAAAGCAAATGTTAGAATGATCCTATGTGGATAACTGCTTTCATCATATGTATACTTGCCATGTATTCATAAAGGTGCCATTCTTAATCTTGAAGGACATGCCAACATGCAAAAGTGTGTAAATTGCCCAGATAAAGTGGTAAATGCCGTTGGCGCGGTTAACGTCATATTCAGACGTGTAGGCTTGAAGGCTGCTTGCAACGCTGGGGAGCATCAATAAGCCGTTGCCGGCCCAAAATGCACCGTAGGATACAAAGATGATAGCGGTGTAACTTCCACCATAAAAGAGGTCCAGGAATCCTGCAATGTATTGTGCAAGGCCACCAAACATAAGGGCCGTTGGGAGGATAATGGAATTTGGTTGGTCAGGCAAGAACAAATTGAATGTGGCAAGGAGAGCGGTAACAGTGGCGAATGACCATAGAGCTAATAGCATAAAAAAAACCCATGCGTATGAGCAATGAAGGAATCATCAAAAAAAAGCAGGGGTTAGATACCTTACCTAATGGTGCAGGATTGCCCATATGGAATTTGGTTTGGCCTTTTTGGAGCTCTGAAGTAATGATAGGTGATGGCAACATGGGATCAAAGCTTCCTCGTGGTGAGCGATCAAAGTAACCAGGATCAAGATGCATTGGACTTAGGCGCAACGCTTCATTATAGTGATGGGAGAATGGATCACCGCCTTTGGGATTGGGAGATGTGGGGCGACTACTTCCCGCCATATTGACAAAGGTTTGGTCACTGGGTGAACGTGGAATGGGTGCAGGCATCTCCATGATGATGGCAAAGTTATTGTATGATGGAAGAAGAAGAAACGATGCGTGAAATGATGATACGCTGATGGTTGCCATGCAACACACTTTTTATACAATTGCATGAACCGGAGAACCAAAATCGAGATTTTCGACAATGGAAATGGAAAGTGGCAAGCACAGACGATTCGGATCACCAGTACCCAATCGATCTCGTCGATTCAGGGTCGCCGACCCGATTCTCCCTTTCGTCGCAGAAAAAGTATCACCAGTCACCGGGATCGCTTGCCGATAAGCTATTTCGGTGCTGCTTAAGTAATTTCTTCGAAATGTGCCATACGAGGAATCCAAGGCATTCTTTTTGGAAATAGGCACCATTATTATTGTTGGTTGCTGATATAATCAGGTGCCCTTTTGGTGTCTCAACCAATTGCAAGTGCTAGGAAGCGTTCATCCGATATTAAAATAGCAATAACAATGTTTGACTTTGGCAGATCGACCCCACCACGTAAAGAGGTTCTACGATCAATATAACGTAATTCCCAACAATGATCTCATCCTTGTAGTAATGACCTAGTAGCAATGCTATATCCCAGCTGATGTTTGAGCGATATACCTCATAACCTGCTCAAAAGTTGACCCTATTATCATAAAGGGATCCTGATCATGCATGTATTAAAACACTTGTTGCTCGTTAGCAAAGCATTGCTTCACATGGATGATTCTTACAATAAATCGATGACATTCCTCTTTATTACACGAACGGAATTTACCATCCTCCTCCGTTCATGACCTCTCCCACATTACATCCTATCATTCAAAATAGAAGCTTGGAGTCATTATGAGAACAAAGTTGATCAGCTTTCCTTAGAGCATCTGTGTGAAAGTCTCAAGTTCGAGAGGGGCAATCTCATGATTGAAAAACGTACATGGATTTATAAATGAGTGCATGACAGCTCTAATTTTCACTCCTTCCACTCCCGGCCTCTTGTCTCTTCCTCCCATTCCCAACTGTTGCCCCATTCAAGTACAACTACCACCCGCGAACGAATGTCCTGCTTCAACTCATCATGTCAATCCTACACTTGTCTTGATCCGATTGCCGTTGACTGATTGAGAAGTCCATGGCGTGTACACTCCACTCCAATACCCGCGTTTCTTGATACTCGCACTCTCTACAATCAAACGTAACAGCACTCGTTGCAGCAGCTGCCATTAGCAAGGTCTTCACTTCATCCATTGTCTCAAACAGCGTTCACCATCTTGTCACTCTACTCTACTACAACAACACGCTATCGTACTCTCCTCTACACGTCAAAGCGTAACAGCAGTTGCTATTAGCAAGGTCACCATTGTCTCACGTTACTTGCAGCATCTTGCCTTACAGCTCTTTTGCGTGGACCAGCAGATAGCCGTTGCATAGAAGCAGCTTTATTTACGCGTGGCAACTTTGGTTTGATGCATACGACTTCCAATGGATGATCCCCATATCAGCTATCAGATGCACCGCAATACAAGCAATCTTCACCTGGTTGAGCTGCAATGAAAATGACCAAGAAAGAGATAGACCAACAGCCGGATGGAAAAGGGAGCGATCAAAGAAGTTCTTTCTATCAACATGTTGGGCTTGCAATGGTTATGGATGGGTGGATGCAATCAAGCATAGTGTCAGGTGATCTTGAAATGTCGTTTGGGTTGCTTGGCACGTCGTCAGCAGGGAAGATGGATTATTCCACACGGATACGGTTGAGGATGATGATGGATTGGATGGCATGGATAAGAGGGCTTGTATCTTTGACGAGAGATGGTTTGCCGCCATGGATGATATTGGAATGTTGAAGTCAAGGCATGCTCAGCAAGTAGTTTGCAATCATGGATGAAGGTGCTTATGACGGCAGCAGCCAAGAATACAATGACACAATGATACCCGCTGATCCTATGTGGTCCACTGGTTGGCTTCTGAAATGAAAGGATGGATAGAAATTAGAAAGTTGGAAAGCGAGATTGGATTACCTACATCATTGTATCGAGACGCTTTTTCCTTTTGCCATATTACATTCATTAAAGCTCCCTTATTCATATGCGGATATACGATAGGCAGTGGCAGAAAGGGATTGTATACATGTTTATATAGACGCTTGCGTTCTCAAAGATAATAAACCCATAGTTATGGTACCCAACAACAGTGCTTGTTACAGAAGCATGGTCCATTGTAAGCTTAAATCGTTACGTCTAGGAGTGAGCTCTGATACCATGTGGCATGAGTACATGCACATGCTTAACTATGACAACTATCAGCATGGACAAAACCTTGTATGTATAATCTTACATAAGAACGAACCCTGGAGACAAACAATACCATCACCGCTCATAGTCTTGGATGCACTGATCACTTTGGCTTGCTATCCATACCATGGTTCATCCAAAAAAGTTCCCAAGGGTCTACCATAGGCGGACCTTACTATAGGGGAAAGTGTCAATCATGCACTCTCCACCAATAAGAATCCTTCAAGCCCTGCCCCTCTCAGTTTATTACACAACTTTTAGCAGGGTCCAGCTACTTGACAATGAACAAAGACCACTTCTCATACAGCATCACGCCTACATCATATGTGAAACATAAAGGTACTCGTATCTCAAAACTTTACAATCAAACGAGGGGTCTTTAAGAGAAAAGAGTTGCTCGGCGGGGTCGAAAGCATATACTGCCCAAGTCTCATGTTCGTCATGGCCATTCCAAGATTTGCCAAATGTCGCTACCAGCCAAAAAATATTTTTCGTCGTCGTCGAAAAAAAATTCAAGAGGTCGACCCGATTCCAATTTGGCTGGTGGCGACATTTGGCAAATCTGGGAATGGCCGCCTTGATCGTGAAACTGGCACACAAGGTGCTGTTGGCCAAGCCAAGCAGGTTTGTCCTCATAAAGACCCCACGCTTCATTGTAAAGTTTTGAGATACAGCTGACTTTATGTTTTGCATATGCTGTAAGCGTGATGCTATATGACAAGTGGTCTTTGTTCATTGTCAAGTAGCTGGACTCTGGCAGAACAAAAGATGCAGAGGGACGTCTTCGTGTAACTCAGCTACTTTGCATGAATGGAAGGATGGAAGGATGATACTGAATACTATTGACAATGGCCCATGTCTTGCGAGCTATCAGCCATTTCCTCACAATCGACACTGTTTTGCATTCTATGACATGTGAGCGATTCTCCTGCTCCAGCCCATCATTTCCATCGTTCAACTTTCTTGATCCGAGCTGATTTGATTGAGCTACGGTCAAAGAGGGAGTACATCAATCCACACATATGGCATTGTCGATCTAGCTTAACTGATGTAATCTTGTTTGAGCGTAGCTCAGTCAAATCAACTCGGATCAAGATAATCCAATCATGGAAATGAATGTCTGGAGCAGGAGAATCGCTCACATGTCATAGAGTGGAAAACAGTGCCGGTTGTGAGGAAATGGCTAATAGCTCGCAATCCATGGGCAATTGTCAATGGTATACAGTATCATCCTTCCATCCTTCCAGTCATGCAAAGTAGCTGAGTTACACAAAGGCGTCCTTCTGCATCTTTTGCTCTGCCAGAGTCCAGCTACTTGACAATGAACAAAGACCACTCTTCATATAGCATCAGGCTTACAAACATAAAGGTGCCTGTATCTCCAAACTTTACAATGAAACGTGTGGTTTTTATTAGAGCAATGGGCTCGGCTTGGCCAACAGCACCTTGTGTGAAAGTTTCGCGTTCAATGTCGCAAACAGCCCAAAAAATATTTTTTGGTCGTCGTCGTCGAAGAGGTCGACCCCTGGATCCAGTTTGGCTGGTACCGACATTGCGAAATCTGGGATTGGCAAGCTTGATCGTGAAACTTACACACAAGGTGCAGTTGGCCAAGCCGAGCACATTGTTCTATCAAAGACCCCACGTTTGATTGTAAAGTTCGGAGATACAGGCACCTTTATGTTTGTAAGCCTGATGCTATATGAGAAGTGGTCTTTGTTCATTGCCAAGTAGCTAGACCCTGGAGAGCCAAAGATGCAGAAGGACCTCTTTGGGTAACTCAGCTAAAAAGTCAGGACTTCAGGGACAATGCATGAAAGGTACGGAACTCTCACTTTTATGTCATACATTGGCAGCTAATGGCCACTTTGGTGCATTCCCAACTTTTGTGCATTCTATTGTAGGTGGACGATGCTCCTGCTCTAGACATTCATTTCCGTGATTAAAGTAGGTTGATCCGAGCTGATTTGGTTGAGTTACGCTCACACAAGATTACATCGGTTGAGCTACATCGAGCGTGCTTGATGTCCAGAGTGATGTAATCTCTCTTTGACCGCAGCTCAACCAAATCAGCTCGGATCAACCTACTTTAATCATGGAAATGAATGTCTAGAGCAGGAGCATCGTTCCCATGCAGTGGATCTCGCAACAATGATGATTGGATAAAAGTGGCTGTTAGCTAGCAATACATGCCTATTCCTAGATGATCCATAAAGTAATTATACATTGACCCTTTCATTCATGCAAACGTAGCTGTGTTACACAACACGACCCTCTGCATCTTTTGCTCTGTCAGGGTCTAGCTACTTTACATTAAACAAAGACCACTTGTCATATAGCATCACGCTTACAAACATAAAGGTGCCTGTATCTCCAAACTTTACAATGAAACGTGGAGTTTTGAATAGAGCAATGGGCTCGGCTTGGCCAACAGCACCTTGTGTGAAATTTTCACGTTCAATGTCGCAACTAGCCCAAAAAATATTTTTTGGTCGTCGTCGAAAGAGGTTGAGCCCCGGATCCAGTTTGGCTGGTAGCGACATTGCGAAATCTGGGATCGCCCACGATGAACTTCATACTTTGACACAAGATTCCTTTGACCCCGACAAGCACGTTGATCTATTAAAGAGCCCACGTTTGATTGTAAAGTTTGGAGATACAGGCACCTTTATGTTTCACATATGCTGTAAGGGTGATGCTATATGAGAAGTGGTCTTTGTTTAATGTAAAGTAGTATGACTATAATAGAGCAAAAGATGCAGAGGGCGTGTTTGTGTAACTTGAGTCATTCAGCACAGGCGATGCATGATTCTTGTACACTATTTAGGAATAGTTCAAAATGCCAGCTAATAGCCCATTCCTTCCATTCATCTTTGTTGTCCAATCCAATGCACACGAACGATTGTCCTGCTCCAGCCCAGCATGCCCATCATTCAACTTTCTTGATCCGATGAGATTTGACTGAAAAACGTTCAAACACAGAAACATCATCCAATATCAGAAGAATCAAATTGGTAAGTTATTTGTAAACTGCCAGCTAATAGCCCGTTCCTCTCATTCACCTTTGTTGCCCCACCCAATGCATATGAACGATTGTCCTGCTCCAGCCCATCATATCCATCCTTCAACTTTCTTGGTTCGATGGGATTTGAATGAGCAACGCTCAAACAAAGGAACATCATCCAAAGAAAAATCTACTTAATTTCCAGTTCTTCCTCCCATTCCCAACTGCTGCCCCATTCAAGTACAATTACCACCTGCGAACGATTGTCCTCCTTCAACTCATCATGTCAATCCTACAACTGTCTTGATCCGATTGCCTTTGACTGCATGGCAAATCCATGGCGTGTACACAGCCTTCTTGTCACTCTGCTACAACACGTGCCTTCCTTGATACAACACGATGTCTTCCATACTTCTCTTCCACAACCAAACGTAACAGCATTCATTCCAGCAGTTGCCGTTAGCGAAGGCTTCACTTCATTGTATCAAACAGCATTCACAACTTTGTCACTCTACTACAACACACGTTCTTGCACCCTCCACTCGTCTGCCACCACCAAACGTAACAGCACTTTCTATCAGCAAGGGGGTCTACTCCATTGTCGCAAGTTACTTGCAGCAACTTGGCTTACTTCCTTTTCAAGCGAACAAAAGATAGTCATTGTATAAAAGCAGCTTTATTTACGTGTAGCAATTTGCTTCAATACAATCAAATTTGATTTGGATTTGGATTTGGATTTGGATTTGGATTTGGATTTGGATTTGGATTTGGATTTGGATTTGGATTTGGATTTGGATTTGGATTTGGATATTACTTTGGTACATTGGATGGAAGGATAGGGTTATATATACCAAGTTGTAAATGAGGGAGGTAGCTTTTGATTACATGTAGCAGGTAGGGTCATCAACCCATTTCGTGATGGATGTACTTTTCATGGTCAAGAAACCCCATCGCATTCATAGAGTGCCGTTGTTAAAGTCTGCATGAACGATCCACGCATTGTCGATCTTATTGTGGGATATCACTCACGTGAAAGGATCCAGCGTGTGGATTCAAAAGTGTCAACCTGCTATCGGAGATGGCAGTGATGGATATCAGCACAACGCTAGTCTAGTAATGATCCAAGTCTACCACTAGTCATTGAATGGAGGGCGCTAAACTATCCAATTGCAAGCCCGAGTGAGCAGGGACTGCGTCGGACAACGAGGCTTGAGAGAGAAAAATTTTTTCACGTCCCGCCAAGCACGTTTATAAAAAGGCGTCCAACCCAGGCACCCTTGTTTTTCTCTTTATCCATACAGTAGGAAACTTATCTGTAGAGGATGCTACGGCATACCTCTCGATATTTTTTCTCAAATGATGAAATTGTGGGTTTTTTATGATTCTTTGTGATTCAAAAGCTACCCTGGCATCACACAGCCTTTCTGAACAAAATCCTACTGTATACTATTATTACCTCTTACAACAAAGAAAATGATAATGATAATGAAACAAAATGAGTGGATGATGAAGTGAGACTGCATACCCAGTGGCAGGGGATTGATGTGTGGACATGCTGCTCTAAAAGGTCATTGGGCACGATGCTGTTGCCACCGAAACCCGGCTGTGGCAGAGTGTTGATTGATCGATTGTACAACACGCATGAAGTGTGCAATAAAACATTTTTGCTTTCCCGCTCAAACACATACCCCTTCTCTCTCTTTCCTCTTCCACAGTGAAATACGCTTTCTTATTCTGTTCCTCGGTGAACCCCTTTCCGCTCTTTTTCTACCTCTTTTTCCACTTTTTTTCTTCCCGAAATCGACCACCCCCTTCATGTTTTTCTAGATTCCTCCTCCATCATATCCAAATAGCAAATAACATATCATGGGCAGTCAACAATCCCGTCCACGAAGTCCAAGTACCGTCAGCCAAACCAATACCTATTATCCGTCTCAGCAATCCTCCTCGTGGCACCATCCTGGTGATCAACCACCTTACCATCAACAGCAACGGTCACAGAACCCATATCAACGAGAGTATCCATTACCAGTGCTGATGCCATCTGACGGCCGTGTCAAAGTGCGGAAGAACTCATCACCTAGCACTACATCGCATACCAACAGCAAGCCTGCACGTGCTCGTTTTAAACCTTTGCGTGCATTCTCCACTTTCCGATTCGACCACAACCCAGTGTTTTCTCCTCCTCGTCATACCTCTTCCACCACAGCAGCAGCATCAACAGCTGGTGGTGGTGGTGCTCCTTCGGATGGGTTACCATCGCAACAACAAGCAGCAAATGATATGACATCAGGTGGTACAACGACATTGAGTACAGCTGTGCATCCATTGGCGGTGAATGAAGAGCCAACAACAGGTCAGACTAGTAGTTTCAATAGCAACAACAGTGCCAATAGTCATCAATATGTGTGGATAGCTGGTCGCAAGTATAATTTGGTGCCAGCATCATCGTACATGCTCCCTTGTGATGAGGATGAAGTGAGCCGCTTGCATCTCTTACATTTCATGGTGCGATTCGCTATCCAAGGGTAAATAAGCACAACTCAAGTGACCCCACCCCCCTTGCATAAGGGACTTCACCGTTCTCACGGCTGCTTTTCATTTCTTTATTTAGCAACTACCTAGCCCCAGTGAGCGAAGTGTTACGAAAAGGCGCCAAAGTCCTCGACATGGGATGTGGCCCAGGCGCATGGTCCATGGAGATTGCAAGCGAATACCCAAAATCACAAGTAGTCGGTGTCGACATTAGCCCAATGTTCCCCAACGACATTAAGCCTTCCAATTGTACATTCCACCAGCTCAATCTACACGACGGCTTGCCCTTTGAAGATGACACATTTGACTATATTTTCATGCGGTATGTTGTGATCCCCATACGCACGCTTATGGGATATTCATTGTTGCTATTTTATTTAGATTCATTGGAATGGGTATCAAAGCCGAGCAATGGGAGTCTGCATTAACCGAATTGGCGCGTGTATTGAAACCAGGTGGTTGGATCGAATTGACCGAGGTGGATGCCGAGCTGTATCGAGTTGGTCCCAATACCCGAGAATTGAATCAGCAATTGATTCAAGTCATGCAGATGTTACACATTGATCCTTACGCTGGCCGTACTCTCAAGTCAAAACTTGAAAAGATCAGCTGTTTGACAGATATCCAAACTACCTTTATTTCTTGTCCTGGTGGTCAGTGGGCTGGCAAGGTAAGATACCAATCGCATAGTGTATGGATGGATGTGGATGATAAACGATGCTTTTTTTTATTTAGCTTGGTCAACTGGCGCTCCAATCATGGCAAGCTTATTATCATGCACTTGGTCCCAAGATATGTCGATCAGTCAATATGCCGTTCAAAGAATACGAAGACAAAATGGAGTCCTGTTGGCGTGAAGCGGATGAATACAAGACCTTTGAAAATGTCCATTTTGCGTATGCCCAAAAGAAAGCGGCGCCTGCTTGAACGACGACGCATTGTATGATACACCCAATCTCTCTATCCCCTTTTATCCCCCCCCCACACCACACCCCTCGCATTCTCAACACTATAGTATTCTGTATATCCTTTAGGATGTACTCTAATTCCTCGCAATCAATGACACAATATAATAATCCAACCATTTCTATAAAATCGGTCATCATCTATTATTGTTTCTCCTTGTCATAAAAAAAGCTGCTATCATTATTATACGGATCATCATCATCATGTTTCAACGAGTAGGCAACCGGTGGGAGTGGTGATGGTGGTCGGTATGGGATTGGAATAGTAGTCATGTCTAGACGTTGAGATGGACTCGATCCAAGGGCAAGATAACGATCATCCAATTCAATCAACAATGCCTATAATAGCAAAGGAGGTGAAAAAAGGGGGGAAATTAGAATCGATTATGCAGCATCATCATGATGGTCTGTGTATACTTGCATAGGAAGCATGCCACACAGCCCTTGCTTGATCGGCTTGTGTCACCATGTCAACACCACGTTTCATCAAGCGATAATTGATACCTCGAATGTTTTCGGTTGCATTGATACGAGTGCACAATTCAATGAGCCGGCTTTGGAACTTGGGGGTTTTTAGTGCAGGGCATTAACGATGACATGTAAAAAAAAGTTGGGCCTTACCCTTCGCTGCATACGTCGATATCGCCATACCCACAACAGCGTCGTGAGAAGCATTGTACTCGGCACCATCAATAGAATGAAGGCATTGGTCTTTTTGAAAATGTACATCCAAATGGTGTATGTGATGGCGGTTATCAATGCCCAGAATGCAAATAGGGTGGTACACCACAACCCCTTGTGACCAGGTGGTGGATGTCTCTTTGCAGCTTCATTGAATAGACATAATGTAGAATGGAAATCATGCACCGTCAACTAAGGTTACGTTTAAGTTGAGCAAATGGAGGTCGTGTAGCATTCAATGGCAGGTTGAGACATACATAGCCTTGAAGGTCAAAGGTATATTGATGATCGAATTGCCCACCAATGAGACCCAGATGGATGGTTTTCTTCATGTTTTATATAGACTCGGTCAAGAAAGGTGTATCCTTGGGTAGATAGCTTCCAGCGTATTTATAGTCTTACCCCCTTATTCTGCCTTATTGAGTAGTCCTACAATGTATATACATCTTGGCTATTACCACATTTCATCCAGGCTAAAACTAGAGGACAACAAATCAATAGCGTGGTGTTGGTCTTGGTTTTGCACTTTAATCTTGTCTCAGGAAAGAGTGATCGAGTGCTGTGACAAAGTTGATATCACCCCTTGATGCAAGCAAACCTTCTTAATTTGGACTCTTAAAGGCGAGGGTTGCAACAAACACATATTTCAAGAGCCATCCAATCCTCTATTTGTACATTGAACGTCGTTTATTGTTGTATTGAATAGGACTATTGGTATAGGCAGGGCAAGACCTTGCCTCGGCAATCACCAAAGCCAATAACGTAACCAGCAGAGCTCTTGGCGTATCCTGTCATGTTGACTTCATCACCATCCTCCAAGAATGTCCGCTCATTACCATCCTTAAAGTTGATCTTTTTGGTGCCGTTCCATGATAATTCGAGCAATGAGCCAAACGATTCATTATCCTAAAAGAATAAACAGTGAGATCTCGCAAATGTCACATACATTTGTGGGCAACTTACAGGTCCAGAAATGGTACCAGTGGCGCACATGTCACCGGATTGCATATTACAGCCATTGACGGTATGGTGTGCGAGTTGTTGGGTGACAGACCAATACATGTACTTTAGATTGGACAAGGTGACACGTTCATATGCGGATGAGTTGGATGCTATACACGCACGCAAAACAAGTCAACAATCACATCCACGAATGAAATGGCTCATGACAACTTACGCTTGATTTGGACTTCAAGATTGATGTCGTATGCAGTATCCTTATTTTCCTTCAAGTAGGCGAGAGGTTCAGGGGATGCTTGTGATGGACCACTCACACGGAATTCCTCAAGAGCATCCAAGGTGACAATCCAAGGAGAAATGGTGGTGCCAAAGTTTTTACCAAGGAATGGACCAAGTGGCACATATTCCCACGCTTGAATATCGCGTGCTGCAGAAAAAAAAAGTTGGTGAGCATGTCTTTTGAAGCGTTGCTTTAAAAATAATTACCACTCCAGTCATTTACAAGGACCATGCCGAAAATGTGTTCGCTTGCATCAGCCACTTCAATACGCTTGCCAAGAGGATTACCGGTACCAACAAACCAACCCTATTGCAATATACATTAGGAGCCTTGCTCAATCATCCATAATAGTATACACGTACGACTTCGAGCTCATAATCGAGTTTGGCAGATGGGGCAAAGAAGGGCTCAGTCTTGTTTTGGGGAGTAATGCGTTGACCTGCAGGGCGGTGAAGATCGGTACCAGAAACAACAATGGATGAAGCACGACCATGATAGCCAACAGGGATATGGAGCCTAATACACACACACACACATTTAGAGAGTTGGTTCACATGCCCATCCTTTCAATCCATCAACCATACCAGTTGGGCTGCAAAGCATTATCCTTGCCACGGAACATGATACCAACGTTGGTGGCATGCTCACGGGAACAATAGAAATCAGTATAGTCACTATGTAACGTAGCTATGAGTAAAACAAATGACAAAAAAAGATCATCGTGAGCTTACCCAATCTTTGCAGGGAGGTGCATACGTGCATCTGCTTGCTTGACAAGAGCCTTGCTCACTAGTTCTTGGTTATCACGTAATTGTGCATTATCCTTGGACAAGATCTTTTGGATAGCAGCACGAGTTGCACGCCAAGTGGGACGACCCAGTGCCATAAAATCGTTCAAGGTAGACTATACGACACGCGTATTAAGAATCTCCTTTTCCATGAACACAAGATAACCACTTTATACCTGTCCAAACACACTAGCAGGGTTGTTTAAACCTTCGATGCCATCCAAGAGACCAGCTTGGGCAATAACGTGGAGATCAAGGATCAAGTCGCCAATGGCAGTACCAACACGAGGGGTTTCCTAAGGTATTCGTCAGCAAGAGTGATAACAGACAATAGGATGGACTTACATTTTGTGCGGCTGAAAAGACACCAAAGGGGATGTTTTGGATAGGAAAGTGGGATTCAGGAGCAACAGTGACAAAGCTTTCGAGAGTAGGGGACATGGTTTGTAAATGTGAAAGAGAAACAAAGGATATCTTGAAACCTGTCGTGAGAAAATCTAGGAACTTTATTCGGTCGGTGCTGATGTTTAATACGCGATGTGCATAATTCCACCCACGCTCGAGCGTGAGAAGATCTTGGTTTTATACTCGCCGTTTTAAACATTGAATCCAGTTACAAGAGGTACCGGTGGATGAGACCATGAATAGCCAATAGGAGCGGGGGATGGCATCGCCGTCAGCTGCTCTAGAGCTTCAAAGGTGGGGGCACAGTGTTGATCAGCAACAGCGTCGTCATGGCGACATGAGGAAAGGTA
The DNA here is from genome assembly GCF_029851405.1 of Lichtheimia ornata. Classification (NCBI taxonomy): domain Eukaryota; kingdom Fungi; phylum Mucoromycota; class Mucoromycetes; order Mucorales; family Lichtheimiaceae; genus Lichtheimia; species Lichtheimia ornata. The sequence goes on from NW_026695363.1 coordinate 29,618, forward strand.
ATGGTGGCCAAGTGGATCACTGATCAATAAACGTATGGACAAGAACCTTTTTTATTGCGACTCTTCAAAATGCCTTCCAAAACATTTAAGATTAACGTGTGGATGTTGCTCAGCAAACTCTACAGCATCTTGCTTGGATATCCTCGATCCTCCATGAAAGTACAAGAGTAACGATTCTAGTGCAGGCATCTTGCCGATCGCAGCCAGCGTGTCTCGAGTCGCACAATTGACGGCAAATAGCTTTACTCGTGCCAGCACGGATGAGCCATGGTGATGTCTTGAGAAGAATCGATTCAATGCTGTGGTTGAAATGCAATCGTCAGGATACAAAATGTTGATGTTTTTGAGCGTTCGTATCTTGCCAAGCACGTTGAGATGCCTGTCAGTCAACATGCATTCATGAAGCATAAGGCTTTCAAGTGGACACGCTGATCCAAGACTCCCCAAATGTCGTGCGTATTCTTCCAATCCATCCACATTATCAATGTCTTGCAGCGAAAGATACTTGAGTCGTGACATGCGAGAAAGATGCTGGAAAAGAATGGTGTTTTGATGGCTATGGTGGGTTTCATCATCGTCGTCATCATTGGTGGTATCATAGACACGTGATATTTGGACCTTTTCAAGAGCTGTACAGCCGGCCAGCAGCCATTCAAGAACATTTTCCCCATGATCCATATACTGTGCGTCGTATTCCAATGTGTGTAACTTTATCATATTCAAAGGACGTTCCAATAGTCGTTCAATTTGGCTCCACTCATTGCCTGTTGATCCTGTCATGTCAAGAACGAGTGTCTCTAATGTGCTGCAATGCGTCTGTAACACCTCGATAAGATCAGGAATGTGCATGGCATCAGCTACAAGGTGCTGTAACCCAACAGGTTGCTGGTCTTGAATGGTTGTTGGCTGGTTATCGGTAGTGATTGGATCCTTTGCAAATGCTGATGCGCCATAATTGTTGAAATAGAGAATCTCAAGCTTGGGCAAGCTGCGTACAAGAAAAGCCATTTGGGATGGTTCGCATAGTCGTAAGCTGAGACGTTGAAGATTAGGACAAGCATCCACGATCCGTTGAAGTGGTTCCTCGGATAAAACGGTTGTTCTTTGCACGACTGTCAATGTTGTTAATGATGCCATGTATGGCAATGGATCATAGATACCAAGACCAGCTGTATGCCAAAAGTCAAGCGTAATGAGCTGAGGACAACTTGTAAAGATGGATTGCAAATTGAGGAGGGTGCCTGCCGGGCATTCAATACATAGCGTCTTTAACGATCCTTGTAAATGTCGCAAGCCTTCTTCGGTGACCCTTTGATCAATGTGATATCGTCCCACTGGTGTTCACACATTAGCCCATCCATGTGCATCAATATAAAAAGAATGCATGAAACATACTTGGCGAGAGTTTCAGTGTGCGTAGCTTGGGGAATGCACCAGCAATCATGTATTCAAACAGCATAGTAAACCAACGACCACCACAATGATGCACTTTTAGGAGCTGGATGTACTTGCCCACCAACAAGAGAGCACGAGGACTGAACTCCATACGATCCACTCTGATTTGCGACCATACTTTTGGACAATGCAACAAGCGTTCACGCCATAGTTGGGATACCAATAGACATTCGGTGACAAGATGGTTGGGATCGAGATGACTAAGCACCGTGCATAATAGCTCGGTAGGAATGCGTCGAATAAAGTCCACCTTGACTCGGGAGGAATCGTTGCTGCATTTGATTGTGATTGCTTGTTGTTGGTCTGATAAAAGGGTGTCCGAGGTCGAAGGACTCATATGTTTGAGATTTGTGGGAAATGAAGAAACAAAGTTATCTATATTTTCATGCAGCCCCGACGACCCCAGGTACAGGGCCCCCAAATGTATGCCTGCTCTATCATGTAGCCTCTTCCAAAAGGAGACAATGTAAATGTACCTTGCAGAAAGAAATTGTAAGTGGCACAAGCGATGGAGGGATCGTGCTGGTATATATAGCCAATATTGATGCTCGGCAAAAAAGAGCCATTTGGCACAATGATGACAATGAATACACACAAATGACAATGAGTGGATGAGCCATATGCGTGGATTTTGCTGATTGTACAAGGGAAAAAAGTGGTCAACCACCGCTTAGGTCTTTGCCATCTCAACCAACGACTTGTCTTATAGCTCTATGACATCTTTCATTTATTTTGCAAAACGCAAACTAATACTGTTTACACAATGACGTTCATCTGTAGGGGTGTTGAAGCCTTCGCCTTGGAATACATGACCAAGATGGCCACCGCAGTTGGCACAAGTAATCTCAATCCGCTTCATACCAAGAGAGTTGTCTTCATGGCGATTGATAGCACCTGCAAGATATCATGTAAGCATGTGATTAACGTCCACAGCCCTACCCCACATGACTCACCTGGGATAGCGTCAAAGACTATAATTCATATACCCAAATGCATTATCAGCAGCTCATCCATAAAGATCCTTACTCATCTACTTACATGCTGGCCATCCACATCCACTGTCAAACTTGGTATCCGAAACATAGAGCGGTGCATTACAGCCGGCACAATGATACACACCTTGACAATTGTACCACGCGTGAGAATCACCTTCATACCCATATCCACTACTCAACTTACCTTTGTCGTAATGCTTATTGTATTCACCAGTACCAGGAGGTTCAGTGCCTAAGAGTGTTCGTTCAATAAACATTCCATTGACTTGCACCCATTTCCCGTACCCTTTTGACGCAACACTCTAAATTGCTCGGGAGAAAGCATGGCTCTCCATTCTGAATCGGTCTTGTTGACTTTTGTTGCCATGGCGAATGCTGATAAAGTAAAGAGGCGTTGGGAAGTACGTGTAACCGACCTTGAGAGAAAAAGACGGGGCAACACACGAGGTAACATTCAAAGCTTTGAAGAAAAAAGATGTGGGTGGGGGTTATGATTCCATTCGGAGTCAGCATTACGTGATCCATGCCTTACACAACAATAAGCCATGCATAAACCGTGTGATGGTTTGACGACTAGAATGGGTGGGTAAGGTGCTCTGACAGGTATTCGTTAGGATTTGGCGCCTTTTCCATCACCATTTTGTCAACTCTTTGCCATCTTTTTCATCGTCTTTTCAGTATTTCACCTTTGACAAGAATTGGTTTTGGTTCCCTGCACTCGATCGTTGCTTCTTCTGCAACGTGCTCTATTGGTGATGATGACATTATACCGCTGCCTGTGGCTCATCCTTCGCCACGTATACATATCCAAGATACCCCCTTATTGTAATAAACATCATGCCATTTCTCTTCATCATCTATGTTTCCTTGTGACCAACCCCACAATTCTCGACCTTGTTGTATCGCCGTAATGGTGATTAATAGGCATCTTTTGCTACAAAGAGATGATTTGGACTTCTATTACTACAAGTGATGTGCTGCTGCGTAGAGACAACCCTAAAGCCGTACTTTTTTATCTTTGGACAGCAGCAACACCAAATGTTGACCCATCCAATCATGTAACCTTTTGCTTTATTCATTTGACTGGGGTTAGTGATTGGATGACTTGGGCTAGTAACTCATTCAACTTGGAATAGGCATTAGAGCAAGTAAGAATTCAACACGATCAAATCGCTTGGCACACTATTGGCTTGACCGATTTACTAGACCAAGTTGACCGATTCACTTGGTTTCCTTGGTTACCTAGTTACTTGCGGATTATGGTGGGTTACTCCGATGGAGTTCCACTTATTGGATCACTCGAAACCACTGGGACATTGATATTTGATGCATCCATTTGAATGTTGTGATAAGAACTTGTAAATGGTGATCTATAAGAAAACCAAATACTCTCGGGCATTGCCACCAGAAATGATGCATAGGTAAATGCCGTGCCATCCTTTCATCATGTATACTTTCACAACCTTCTACCCTGCAGCATGCAAACTATATGCCTACGCAGGGACATGGATTACATGTCTCATGGTAATAAAGAAGGGTATCCGTCTACTTTTTGAGGGGTGGTTACATACCTTTTAAAGCTATCTTTGCCTACCATCTTACCGCAGCAACCATCATTATGTGCAACCTGTCAACATGTGCATGCATATTCTACCACATTCATGCATGAATGCGCCATCAAACATCAAGAACAATCATCTATTTTCGGAACCATTCAAATCTCGGCATACATTCATCACTTTTTTCGTCTATCGGGTGACCATTCGTGCATCACATCGTGCTGCTGACAATTATCTTTGACACCTTTCAACGTAGCACCCTCTTACATTATCCACAATGCAGCCTCAAAATCGCGACCCAATTCGTATCATTGTTTGAATAACATCTTTTCCTTTGCTGTATCCCCATCTCTGTATCCGTTTTCATCCCTGTACCAATGACGTGCAGCGTTTCATCTTTACCTTTTACTTTCAAGTGACATCCCCTGTGCCATCATCCATGACGCATGCTTCGATAATAGCATTAAGGACGTTGTTTCCATGCCAACGCTATAAGGATTAAGCATCATTAGGTATAGGAACACCAAGATGGGATAAACAGCTCCCGTTCACCTTTTGAGTTTATCTGAAATCTCTGTCAAGAACCTTGCAAGCTAAGAGAACTACTTGAGGCATATCTTTCTTTGAATTATCATCACATCTTTTGTCATCCAACATCTTGAACACCTCTCAAGTCAACCTTTTTTGTCAGCTCGTCACCTTTCATCCACTTTTACTCTTTCAAACCACTTTTCAAATACAAGCCTGAATCGGCAATACCATCTTTTCTCTATCAGCCTTTGCACACCTTTCTTAAGCCTGATCTGGCATCAACAGCGATCCATCACGATTACCCCCGCTTTATTTGATACTGCAAAGAATCTTGTCCTCACTAGTCAATCACTACAAGCTACAACTACGTAATCACCAATTCAACCCTTTTACCTGTTATCCTTATATCGAGATAGCATGTATGCATACGCGTGAAGGTAATGCATCCATTTTTGAATGCTTCAAACATACCGCGACAATAGAAAAGATTGGCATTACATCCACGACGTATGCACTTTTACGCCCAACTATACAATCATGTCATGCATAAAACATGGGTTGTCTCACAACAAGACCTTGCAAGTAAAATGGGTACTCCTCTATTTACAAGGAACAAACCCTTGTCGCATACATTGTTTTGGCCTATATATACACCCACCATAGCCTGCGAGGCATTCTCAATACGCAAAACAAGATACACGAATTCAAAAACCAGATCACGTGACCCACAAATCTTCGACGAGTCAAAAGTTATATGTTTCCAAGTGAGGGGTTTGAACCCTCGCCCTCTTTCGAGGATCAGATCTTAAGTCTGACACCTTAGACCACTCGGTCAACTTGGAGCGATGCTAATGGGGGGAATCATGGAAGTGTAATATAAGAAAAAATTTCCATATTAAGAAGGTGGTTTAAATGAAATCAAAACAGTGTCTACGAATAGCGGAATCGATGAGAAAGATGATGAAGCCATTAAAATGGTGTTTGGGAAGGTCAAAGTCATGTAATTTCTGTTAAAGGGTATTGAAACAGGCTTTTGAAGTCCAGATGTGCATGAATCAGGCACTACATCTCCGATCTTAGTGAGCAAGTGGCAGCTCAGCTCAGATTTATGCATACATGTCTATGCATCTTTGCATTAGTGACAACAAGCGTGTATATGGTTTATGTAAGTTCGTTTATTATTTTGTGGAATGAAAGGTATCTAAGGTGGTGGGCAGATTATATTATGCGGGGCTGTGTTATAGATGGATTCGAGGTTGGGAGACAACGCGTGGTAGCAACTCTTTCTTCCGTTCGCGATTTCCAGCACTTGCACCATTGCACATTGCAAAGCAGCATGCACATTGGAGCTTTCACCTTGACGACAACACTTTCACCTTGACGACAACTCTTTCACTTTGACGACAACTCTTTCACTTTGACGACAACTCTTTAATACACTGTCATTTCAAACAAGGGGACATCGTGCCAGGCAGCACCTCATTTCAAAGCAGAGCCGCATTCCATGGAGGAAAAGACAATAGCATTGCTGAGGGGCGATTGTGGTATGGTGTTAACGGGCATGGTATATAGCTTAAGCATTTGACACTACTTTTCTCAGAGCCATTCGCATGCATGGAGGCAAGGTGACGAGGCGTGTCATATACAAGCAACTAGTCTCGTGGAATATGGCGCATGTGATATTGCAGGGATTCACGTAACCAGAATGTTTCATCAAAAAGGGGTGCGTATATATCTTTGTCTTCTTATCTTGGGAGTGTGGCATGGGAGTGTTGGATTCCATGCATGATCCTTATTTCATTTTTTCCTAGTTCTTTATCGGCTACCCTCTACATACGCCGAATGGCAGCTTTACAGCAGAGTATTGTTCTTCTCAAACGGACATACCTATGTCACCTACAACAAATCACCTTTCAAGGCGCAGGTGGATTTATCAGCTGCTGGTTTCCCATCACTTCTTCGACTCGGCAATCCAAGATGCTTGGCCACTTTATCAATTTGATCCATCATGACATGGACAACTTTTCTCAGATCCATTCGCACGCATGGAGGCAAAGGGTCATAATTATGTCACCTACAAAGGATCACCTTTCAAGGCGCAGGTGGATTTTATCAGCTGCTGATTTTCCATCACTTGTTCGACTCGGCAATCCAAGATGCTTGACCACTTTATCAGCTTGATCCATCATGACAACTTTTCTCAGAGCCATTCACATGCATGGGGGTAAGGGGTCATACTTGTGTCATCTACAAAAAATCCCCTCTCAAGGCGAAGGTGGATTTATCAGCTGCTGGTTTCCCATCACTTCAACTCGGTCCTCCAAGGTGCTCGACCACTTTATCAATTCAATCCATCATGACAACTTTTCACCTACAATGGATTTATCATGATCAGCTGCTGGTTTGGATTCCATCAGGTCGACTGGATTCTTCAAGATGCTTGACCACTTTATCAATTTGATAAATCATGACAACGATCCCCACGCCCAATCATATATAAACAAGGCTCTTTGCATGATTCATACGTCCTTTCTTTCTACTTGTTTGCATATCATCATCAATGGCCTTTGGTAAGTCTCAAGGATGTCCTTTGTTATGTGATCCCAAAATGAGGGTACTCATGCGTTCATCCATCCATGTAGCTCAATTCATTGCTTTACGCTGTGTTCCATGGCGAATCCTTTGTGGTAGGTACAACTATCATTTATATATCAAAAGGATGCCTGGACTAATGGGAAAATTGAGACTTCTTTGTGGGTGACATAATTGCATACCATTGCGATACAATGCGTAAGTACAAACTGCATTCCTTTGTTGCTCAAGTTAAACTGGCATGATTCTAACAACTCTAACACAGGTTGCTGCTCTCCTTTTTACGCAAGCTCCCATACACGTCCTATCTTCCAATTGTTCGTCAAGGTAAAACAATGGTTTACTTGCCGTGTTGTAGGATGTATCTCACATCGTTGTACTTGCAGATGGAACACCTGGGTGATACTCATGACACCAAGGCATGGTCTCAATCGACATTTGAAGACGACGAAGGCGTGCAGGCGAATGAATGGTAACAATTGCCTTAGATTTGAAGGTGATATAAATAGACATCTCACATTTCTTATGCAGGGGGAAGAAGCTTCTTTGTGTAATGGATCATTCTACAAGTTCACACGAGATGGTGTCATTGTCAACAATCGATCGGGAGAATTTCCTGTTATGTTGGCCGCTCATTCTTTCAAAGAAGCGTCATTGTTTCAGCAAGCCAATGTAAGCGAATGGGCAGCCATCGTATGGTATATCAATCTCATATATGTATTCTGACAGCAGGAAGAAAAGGACGCCTCACCCTCTCGCAATCATTCGACTGGTGCATCAACGATCCACCGTAAGCACATGGCTCCAGGCTGTATGGGATGAGCTTTATCATCAAGAATGCGATGAATCATTTCGTTTATGGTACGTGGATGCGGTTGATTATGCACCCCCTTTGTTTTCGATGGCCATATCCGAATGACAAAGGACCACGCTGATGATGTTTTTGTTGATTCATAGCTCTTTGTTCATCGTCAAGTATAAATACCCCACCTTTTTGTGATCGATACCAACTTGCCTTTTCCTCTTCGTTCAATCCAACAACAAGGTAGGCATCTATCAAGCAATATTGGCATCATCATATGCTAACTTTCATTTTGTTTAGCAGCCTCACAATGCTTGGTGTTGGTCAACAGGCACAGCCATCGACTGAGGCTGATATTTTCAATCAATGGGATCAACTTCTTCACCTTATCGAAGACCGACTTGATGACAGCCAAAACAGTATTCAATACGACATTGCCGAGATTCTTCGAAGGCTTTTCCCCGAAGGATCCCAACCGCTCACTCAGTTGTTACGATTGGCCCAGCACTCTGAAAGAATGAGCGATGATGAAATCAGTAGCATTTTATCCCTCGACGAAGTGCATGGACCAGATGTTCCCAACACGTCCACATCAACGCTGTCTGCAACAAGATATTATATGCGATCCATCAAACTCTCAGTGTCAGACCTTCGGCGAGCGTTAGAACAATATCGTTCAAGCTACTTTGATCACAACTATTGTGATTCATTCATGGCCCAGATTCAAGATATGCGACCTAAAGATTCAGTTTGGCTTCGCTACATTGGGTGCACTTTTGCTTCTACCTCATCCGATCGTCATATGGATGACGTTCCAAGAGGTGCCTCTCCAACTCGCTATAACAACTTCTGTGCCATCTTGCAGACCACACTTGGACGCCCTATGGACACTCGCGTCTTTGAATTCACCCGATTGAACCTTCAAGGTCAGCAGCCGAGACTCCCTATGGATCGTGATATTGTCGACGGCATTGAGATATTTCTCATTCACCTTTTCGGGAGAGATGTCCTCTTGAATTCCCAAGCAGGTGGCTATTATCGCTCCTACAACCCGACAGAACAAGAAAAGGAGTGCACTTACCACATTGACATGGATTGTACAAGACCCCCCATGTCTACGAGGTCGGTACAACAACGCAATATCACCACAAGAGTTCAAGCATTGTTACGCAACATGCATAGTCAGCTCCGTGGCTATGCTTCACCCAAGGCAGCAAGATCAGCAGAAATGCTTACCGACAGCCACATCGATTTCATTGCTCAGCAAGCTACATCCGGGTACACATATCAAGAAAACGTGATACCATTCACCATTCTTGGTACGGAGATTTCATTGACAAGTTACCATCTTCAACAACACTTTTTCGGTGGCTCGCATTCCGGGACCATAACAGCCGACATGATCAAGAATATTCTTTCCATGTCTCAATTGGGTGATGTTCCCTTTTACGATTTGTGGCCGCTACCATCTCACCATCGGTTGGACGATCCTGACGCTGCTTGCTTTATGGAAACGGCGGCCAATTTGATGCGTACCTTGCAAGCCCAAGTTATTGTAACTCTTGGTTATGAAGCAGCGGTTGTTGCACAATCCAAGTTTCGTGATCGGTAGGTGTCAACTTGCAATATGATGTCATGCATACCATTAACATCGGCAATGACTTGATTAGATATGGTTTGGGTCCATACGAATACAACAGCGTTATCGGTGAACCAGTAATCAGCCACTATGACACTACTTTTGATTACGAAGCAGCAAATTTTGGTGATGAGCCTACTACTGGTTGGTTTATCACTATCGCACATCTTGACCCTGGACCAGTGAGCTATGGATCAGTAAACCCAGCAACTTTGAGCTTAATGTACCTTACATGGGTGCGCACTCTCATCCTCTATGGTTGTTTGTATCGAGTGCTCAATGGACCTCCCACCCACCGCATTGGATCGAAGGCGTTCTCTCAACGGGTGCTGGAAGAATTGCATCGTCAAGAAGGAACAAATTTGCCTCACTTGCTTCAAGCTGCACGTAGCACATACCAACGATTGCGCCATGATCTTGCATCAGGTATGCGTTATTATCTATTATTACAATCACCAATGTGCTGATAACTGATTCTTTTATTTTATAGGACAACATGAAGCATCAACATCTCGTGACAACCCACAACGAGCATATACATCAGAAGAAGCTTCTGCTTTACGACAGCGGCAATTTGAGCGATATGGGTATACAATTGGAGAACCATACAGTGAGGAGCGTGATCGTCAATGCAAGCGTCTTGAGGCAAGCAATTGGGCCATGTTTCGAAAGCAGCGTTCTTTCACCACCGATATTGGCAAATGGCGTCTTTGGTTTCGTGGTTTGCGTCCAAACACCAACATTCTTCAAGCAGCCCTCCACGATATCATGCTTGATAAGACAGCCCCCATTGGTGACTTGACATCTGCTGAAGTGGCCTATCTCCGAACGTGTCCACCACCACCACCCTACCAACGAGGGTCCACTGAATGGATGCATGATCCTGAATTGGTTGCCTGGGCTCGACAAGCTACAATGGAACGTATGCGGAGTGGTCTTTCCAGTTCAGAAAGTATGCGGATCGCGAACCGAAACCGTATATTGAATTATTGGTATCACGACAAAGGTGTTACCACCATGTTCTTTATGGTCAAAAGCAAATGTGATGGTCATGGCCGGGTGCGTTTTCGAGTGGTGCTTGACGATGGAACGATGTATGCAGCACCCGATGGCATCTACATCGGTGCAAAATTCAAAGGCACTGTTTACATCGATTACGATCCTGAAATTTACGAGCATGGTTTGGGAAGTCGAATGAAAGATTTATGTATATATTGTATCAACTTTCTCACTTTGTAAAATAGCTTGTCAAGAATGATGAAGGTGTACCACTGCCATCTATGGAGAATTATCACAAGATCACTGATGTTTGGCTACGAACCCACACACCACCCTATTTCAAGGTCTTCCAAAGGACCGTCGAGCATATTGGAGGCACAGTGAGACAAGAATTGACAAGTGATGAGGAATTTTCGTTCGATCGCTTGGTGCCTTACTTCTTGGTGGATCATTTCTCTCAACAAGGCAAAGTGATTTCGACAGCCAACCAAAGCACCACGCATCCCACGGTTGCAGAACTGTTAACTTCCACTTTGGAGAAGCATGGCACCCCACTGGAAAAGGTTGCATGGCAAGAAATGATATCCAAAGGAAATTACAAGTAAGTTACCTTACTCTACTCTTACCTTTTCATGTGTCTAATCTATGGTGATTATCAATAGGCAATTCAAGGATCGAGTTGACAAGGTGCATAAGACCCCACGCGTTGATCATAACAAGAGGCTTTGGCTTATACCCAAGTATGATGGTGTCATTCCACAAGAAAAGCAGCAGGCACAATCATCAGCGACTCGATTGCACCCTCGTGAGGATCCTCCACCACTCGAGCTAGGGAAGCAAAAGAAGAAGCAAAAGGAGAAGCAAAAAGGAAAGCAACCACAACAAAAGCAGCCGCAACCAGCACCACAGCAAGCTGAATCGTCCAAAATGGCGCAGGCTCGGTCATCATCTCAAGCACAGACTCAATCATCATCACAAGGACAGCAGGCTGGACCATCAAAACAAGCACAGAAGAACCGGCCTCGTCAGCAACCACCACCACTTCACATACAGAAGCAACCTCAAAAGAAGCCTCAAGTTCAATCATCTCAACAAGCACAAGCTCAAGCTTCGTCATCTCAACCACCTCAAGGCCAAGCTTCATCATCACAGCAACAATCCTTTGATGAGACCATCGCAACAACGTTCACAACTCGCAAAAGAGGAGACTATACGATCAATGACCACAATCCATTTCTATACTGGTGGCAAGTACACAAAGAGCGGTATCCAGTTGGCGCTGTATTGGACCTTGATTACAATGATGCAACTTATGGCTTTTGGGAAGAATTCAATGTTGCTGTCGACAAGTGGGGTGCCGATCATCAATCCATCCAGCCTTATCTCAGATCGCTTGTTGCCAAAAAGCCCCAATCGCTCAACGCCGTTTTCCGTAAGCATGGTTGGAATGTCACACCCGCCAAGAGAGGCAAGACCGTTGCCAAGGGCAAGTTCATCGCTGTACCAACACGGCCACTACCACAAGACACCTTCATCGCTACGACAATCCCTGATTACGAAACTCATCGCTAGCAGTAAATCTTGATTATCATCATCAGTACCTTCCACTTTTCTTTTTTCTCTTATCCTTTCTGTAGCAGTTATCATGAATATCATCAGCAGTACCCCTTAGACTTTCTTTTTCTCAATAAAGCAGTACCTTTAAGTATCCAAATAACATTTACGGACATGTATACTTTATGCCTTCTTCTTCGATTTGAGAATACGATCACCACGCATTTGCAATACGTAATTGTGAACTCGTTGTCAACATGCTTGCATCTCCATCATTGATCATCACGACCTTCTTTTGTGTGGACAACGATACCCATGGCCATGAGCATAAAAGCAAGGTTGCTTCTATCACCTTCCTTTCTTCCCATTGTATATCAATACGACCCACCCATGTCTTTTGGCAAGTATCAACAACGCGAGCCTTTGTTCTTTGCGACACTTTATCCCCTCCTGGATCCTTTGTGCATGATGTATCTTACATGGGTACACACTCTCCACCTCCTTGTTGATTGCTTGCTGCAAGTGCTTTAAGGAACACCTGTACACCCCATTGGATCCAAGGCGTCCTGTTGTCAATAAGTGTTGGGCCACATTACTACAAGTAGCAGCATGCAACGATACAACATGACAGCAAAAAGTGAAAAGGACCACGACAACCTATGCAAAGTGATCGAGTTCAACATGAGTGCATTGCAAATCGACGCCGCTTTGAACGAATGGTCAACCACATCCATTGATCCTTATCTCAGATCGACCCTCCATATCCCGTGAAAACCCACCAACACCCTCTAAACATCCCACCATCATGCCGCATTACGTTTGTGCAACGCTAATAAAACTCAGCCTGTTTAAATGAGACATGTGACATTTTTTTATTGTTATTTACAGCAGCTAAATGTATGGTAGAGAAGAGGAGGTGGGGGGGATATGTGGCGGGAAGAAATGCAAGCGATAAGTATGTATATGTATATAGATAGTTTTAAAAGTCGGCATCCAAGGTGAATTCCTTTTCGGCGGGAGCCTTGGTCATGACACCAGCGCGTTGGTAATCGGAGACACGTTTTTCGAAAAAGTTGGTTTTGCCTTGAAGGGAGATCATGTCCATAAAGTCGAATGGGTTGGTAGAGTGGTAGTGTTTGGGGAGACCCAAAGCGACGAGCAAGCGATCGGCGACGAATTCAATGTATTGGCACATGAGCTTGGCGTTCATACCAATGAGGGAAACAGGGAGAGCATCGGTCAAGAATTCTTGTTCAATGGCGACGGCTTCGACAATGATACCACGGATGCGTTCATGGGAGGGTTGTTTACGCAAGTGGGAGAAGAGCAAGCAAGCAAAATCAGTGTGAAGGCCTTCATCACGGGAGATGAGTTCGTTGCTAAAAGTCAAGCCTGGCATGAGACCACGTTTCTTTAGCCAAAAGATGGAAGCAAAAGAGCCGGAAAAGAAGATGCCTTCAACAGCAGCAAAAGCAACAAGACGTTCGGCAAAGGAGCCATTGGATGAGATCCACTTGAAGGCCCAGTCAGCTTTCTTTTTGATGCAGGGAACTATAAAAGAAAAAAAATTCAGGGGTCAGCTATTTCAAAGACCGCGACGCGAACGCGAAAAAATAAAAATCGGCGCCAAAACTTACTTGTCTCAATCGCGTCAAAGAGCATTTCCTTTTCTTGAGAATCCTTGATATAGGTGTCGATCAAAAGACTGTAGGTCTCAGAGTGGATGTTTTCAATCATGATCTGGAATCCATAAAAGCACTTTGCTTCGGCAATTTGGACTTCGTTGCAGAAACGCTCCACCAAGTTCTCATTGACAATACCATCCGAGCTGGCAAAAAAGGCAAGCACACGAGAGATAAAGAAGCGTTCATCCTTGGTCATTTTGTTCTCCCAGTCATTTTGGTCCTTGGAAAGGTCAATCTCTTCGGCAGTCCAGAATGAAGCCTCAGCCTTTTTGTAGAATTGCCAAATCTGAAAGTAGTAGCAACATTAGCATCTCCATGTCATTGCATAAAGGGCTCCTTCTTCTTTTTACCTCATGGTACTTGATTGGGAATAAGCAAAAGCGTCGTGGGTTTTCCTTTAGGATTTCCTCTTCTTCGTCATACTTGTTGTAAGGCTTGGCAATAACTTCATCCTTGACGGACATCTTGGCGAGCTTTTCAGTGGTATCAATGGTAGCAGACATGGCACTTTTAAAAGGAGGAGAGAGAGAGAGAGAGAGAGAGAGAGAGGAAAAGAGGAGTAAAGAACACCAAGGACCTCATTGAGGTGGCCCCCTTTTATACACTTCGCGTTATTACAAATGGTCACGTAATTCGGTCCACTTTTTTTTTTTCGCGCTTCAAAGCACGACACAGCCGCGATGTAACCATCGGCACCATCCCCCGTTTACTTTGAGCCCATGGATGCTTAATACAACCATGAATGCTACGTGATGTGATTGTGGAGGGTGGTGGTGTTATTGAATGCTCCATTCATAATGACGACCCGGTGCTCCCATATCAGTGCGCGTAAACGCGTATGAAACAACGTGTCGCGCGTGTCATTTATGCGCACATGTATCAAGAATGCTCGTTTATCATACCATTTGCATGTCTTTATGAATGAATAAAGATGTAGCTATTGGGGGGGGGAACCATGGATACTACATTTATGGTAATTGAAAGAATGTGGTTGTACAACAGGATCTGATCCGATCGGATATAGACAAACAAACATCGTCGTCATGACGACCGACCCGTTCTCTGTTTGGTAAAGATCAAATGTTCTGGGCGTGTGGGATACATGGCTTGATTTATTGAAACGATATCATGCATTTGGTAACTGTAATTCTTCCGATGGCGGGGAGCTACGGGAAGGCGGCATTAATTCTACCGTTATTGTTGATGGGCAAATGTACATTGGAGAAGGTGGGTGGGGGGGGGGGAATAAAGGTCAATTGCGTTGTGCGATCAAATAATCCTGTCGACTTGTGCGGGTAAAATCAAGATATTCAGGTGTGCAGCTCCATGAATGACGATCTATAAAACGGTGGTCAATGATAGGAATTTGAAATCACATTTGCTGGATCACTTACCAAAGCTGTTGGATGGATCGCATGAGCATTTCTCGATACCTAACCAGCTAGGCTCACTGGGACAATGGGTCCATGGGTTATGGAAATAGCCAATATCGTAAAACCAATGCACTTGGGATCGCTTGAGCATCAATGCAGCTGCAATGCTGTGTACGGGAGCATCACCCCATCTATTGACACTAGTGTTGGTGCTGATCTGGGTACGAAAAAGTAGACATTACCTTTCATAAAAGAATCCACCCGACTTGTCGAGATAGTTGAAGAAATCAAGGTAAGCTTGTGATCGCATCCACGCCAAGTTTCCAATTTCAAAGTTGCTCCAAAAATGGCATAGGTTGTATGTATCACCACCATCAGGGCTAATCCAACCCAATAGACTCTCGGGATCATCCTTGGGAACAATGTATTGTGGATACTCCTTCATGAATTCCTTGACAGTACTCCAAAGCGTTGGGATTGTCTTTTCAAATTCCTTGATGGTAATCACCCAACCTACACAAAAAAGGTTGTCAGTGGGTTGTGTCACAAATGAATCTCGATATCCTTTACCATAGGTTAAATCCCTTTCACGCATCACTTGGAATGGGTCGTAATCAATGTCGCAAGGAAAGTTGACATGGGGTTCAACGCGCCTGGTTGTTGCCAACATGAGTTATATACACGTATCGATCATCCATTCACTACTTACCAATAATAATCATAGGGATCCAACAACGGATGTCGAAAGAAAAAGCCGCTTTGGAAACTACCCCATACGCCTTTAGGACCCATAACGAACGTCATCATGATGATCCACTTACCGGCACATGTGCCTATACGACTCGCTTCCACCATAAATGACACCATCTTGTTCCATGGCTTCACGACGAGCACGAGCCTTTTCTTGATCAATCCAATCAGGGTAACCCCACATGGTGCTGTTCAAGGTGCCATAGAATGTCTCGCCGGACGCCAGACCACTAGTAAAGTCGACAAAGCGGTCATCGAAGGGCTGATCGTTTAAAAAGATCCAAGGATAGCCGTATTTGCGATTGAAGCGAGACTCGAGTTGTTGCATGGTGTTTCGCATGGAGTCGAGGTCTTCGTTGCGAACAAGAACGACAAAGGCAGCATTCTCTCTTGTGCCATTCAAGCGCGGCTTTGGATGATAACGGACTCGGTGTTGAGATGCGGCGTCCCAGGACCCACTTTGATAAGCAACGAGCAGTAATGTACAGACGATCGAGATTGGCAGCAAGACACGGAGTAGGAAGCGACCTATCCGCGTATTGATCATGTTGTAAAAAGAGATAAAGAGAGAGAGCAAGAAAAAGAAGCGAAGCGATACTAAATGTGTAAATAGTCTTTTTTTGGGCGATTCAATGCTTGCCCCTCCTCCTCCTCCTCCTTGATTGCTTTTCTTTGTGCCGACCATCATTTTGCAGAAAACTTTGTGTGTCCATGGCAATGTTGTATCACATTTAATCGTAGTCCTTTTGTCCTTGTTGTATATATCGGCCATGGTACTACGCACCCACGTGCAAATTCATTTCAGCCAATGTTGAGAATTCCATCGTATCAACTTTATCCCCGTTATAGGCAATAAAATGTATGCTTTGTATGGAGACCATTTATTCATTGGATGGAGGTTACTATAAAACAATGCCATTGGTGTCAGGCAGAGCTGTTTCAAGCATGAGCCAGTAAAAGATGAGGACCATTGGCTTAATTTAGCAGGGCTGGCGAGCAGGGCAGATGAAAATTTGCTCCTTGTGGATGCAACGTTTGTTTTCTTGCTTTCACTCATTGTCTCGTCTCCCACTTCGATCCATCAGGGCCACCATGTCTGACACTGCTGCTGCTGCTGCTGTTGCCACCACCACCACCAACAACAACAACACTACCACCACCACCACCGAAACAACAACAACAACAACAACAGCAACATTGCCACCCAAATTGGAAGGTTATGAGTTTTTCAAAAAGACGCTTGGCTCTCCTCGATTCATTTTGGCTCCCATGGTCGATGCTTCGGAACAGGCTTGGCGTATCTTGACTCGGCGTTATGGTGCACATGCATGCTATACTCCCATGTTCCATGCACGCTTGTTTAGCGATCCCCAGCAAGGACACAAGTATCGAGCTGATCAGTGGTCTACCGACGAGAACGACAGGCCCACCATTGTACAGTTTTGTGCCAATGATCCTGATATCTTGTTGCGTGCTGCCAAGCTAGTGGAGCATGAATGCGATGCTGTCGATCTCAACCTTGGATGTCCTCAACATATCGCCAAACGTGGTTTCTATGGCTCTTATTTGCAGGATGAATGGGAATTGATTGAAAAGATGGTGTCGACATTGCATCGTGAACTTGCTATCCCTGTCACTGTCAAGATCCGGGTATTCACCGACGTGGAAAAGACCATTCGATATGCAAAGATGATTGAAAAGGCGGGTGCTCAATTGTTGACGGTGCATGGTCGTTTGCGTGAACAAAAGGGTCATCATACTGGACTTGCCGATTGGGACAAGATCAAAGCAGTCAAACAAGCACTCAAGATCCCAGTGATTGCTAATGGCAATATTCTCTACTATGACGATGTCCAACGTTGCATTGATTACACGGGTGTCGATGGTGTCATGACAGCTGAAGGTGCTCTTTACAACCCCGCCATTTTCATGGATCGCAAGATGCCTCCTTGTACTTGGGAGATGGCAAAGGAATACCTGGAAATTGTGCGTGATTATACCCCAAAGTTGCGACATGGTATCATCAAGGGCCACTTGTTCAAGGTTATGCATCCAAGCTTGCCTCATCACAAGGATCTACGTGAACGTCTTGGAAAAGCAAGCACTTGGCAGGAATCATACGATGTCGTGCTTCAGCTAAGGGATCGACTTGAAGAAGATCGCAAGAGAATTGGTGAAGAACACTTGAGTGGTCAACCGGACGAGAAGGGTATTCGTCAATATGGTCATTGGCGTTGTCAGGTAAAGTGGTGTGTGTGTGTGTGTGTGACAATCAGCCACAGGATAAAAGTATTGATCATTTTTGTATAGCCGAATATCCGTCCTCCTCTTCCTGAAGGATACGGCAAAAAGAAGGACAAAAAGAACAAGAATCAAGAGGAAGACAAGGAGAACAATGAAAAGAAGCGGGACAATGAGGACTCTGCTGAGCAGTCCAACAAGGAAGGTACTACCAAAAAGGCCAAGGTGGAAGAAGAAGGATCCAACAATGACAATCAAGCACCCACAGTGGCATAACTACAACCTCCCCCATTGTACAAACTATTTTGAGATACTACGACTTGATAGATCAACATTGCATCATCATCCCTATACACTTGCATTTAATGAATATTATTACCCATATGTCTCTGTTGTGTGGAATGTTGTTTAAAGTGATGATCAATACTGCGGACAATGACAATCTAAAACTTGTTGATCGTGAAACGCTTGGCACGTGTGACCTCGTCGTATTACAAAAATCACGTCAACAACATTGCCATTGTAACCATAGCAACCATGGTCATTTTGAATAGCAACAACATCATCATCATCATCATTCAACGTATCTTTGATATAACCATGCATCCTTACCGTTTCAAAACCTTATCAACTTTTTCAAACACTGAGCATGTACGAAAAGTGACACAAGCCTAAACGGGGTAAATACTGCCCGAGGTTGCGCAAAGGTTTATTCAGGTGGCCAATAGGCATCCTGCCATGCCAAGACGATTCATGTATCCTGCTGAGCCACCTCCTCCTAGAAAAGTAATATATAAACCTCGAGATCGTGCTCGTTTTGTGCCCGCATTTTTCATCATACAACATCATGACACCCCAGGAAGCCACTTTGAGTGAGATTTTCCCTCATATCCATCCCAGTACGATCCAGCACGTGTTGGCTTCTAGAAACAATAGTGTTCGTGAAGCACACGAGGTGCTCTTAGCCATGAGTGATGCCAAAAAAGATGCATCGTCCATTTCTTCTTCTTCATCATCCTCATCATCGTACGCCCATTACTCACGTAAAGCACATCATGAACATCCAAGGCGCGAAGGATCATCATCAAGCTCTGAGAATTGGCGTTCCACGGTATGTTGCGGGCAAAATTAACCATATATAGCATGTCATGCGCCCTCCACAAATAATGCTAAATTTTGTTCCATGAATAGAGTGGTAGCGCTTGTGATGTCTTTACTGGCAAAGAGCAAAGACGACAAGCAAAGCGTGAACATAAAGAACAGAGGCGACGAGAAAAGCGTGAGCTTAGAGAATGCAAACGATGGCACACAGGCTGTGATCGCCATCGTAACTCTTTTAGTTGTGGATCCATGCAAAGCAGTATGTGTCGTAGTTATCTTTGAATGCTACATGCGTTCGACTCATGTACTCCCTTTAGTAGCGGCTTTGAGGGAACAAATGACACAAACAGCCAATGCCATGAGCAATCATGCAGCCCACGCAGCCCATGCCATTAACACTCAAACAACACAAGCATTCAGCACAGTGAACAACACAATGAATAGCCAAATTTCACAAGCTAATAATGCTATTTATACGATTCGGACAAAGAGTGGTGACATCCCATTGAATGGTCCTATCGGCAGCATTGTTGGCCTGGGTATCTGTAAGTGTCACAAAATACCTCCCATGTATGAGCATGGTCTAATGATCTGTTACAGTGGCAGCAAAAAAGGCAGCTTCAGTATACAATGATCGAAAGGATAAAAAGGAAAAAGAAAAGGCGAGGTCTGAACGTCCATCATCGTAAGTGATTTTTTTCAAGAGTAGAGATGGCTGATACTAAGACTCACTCACAAAATCCAGTATTGCGAGTGAAACTTCATCCAATGCAACATCATCACCCTCCACCCATAATGCCCTTCCTCGTTATTACACACAAAAGCCCGATGAGCCTGATGAAGCAACAACATCATCATCATCAGCAGCAGCAGCAGCTACCCCAATGGCTGCACGAGCAGTGTCACTTCACAAGCCAAATGAGCCAGAGGAGCAACCACCCTCCTATGACTCAATTTATAATGTACAGCTTGATCCCCATGCTAACGAAACCCAATTCCCTCAACCCTCAGCTCCCAAGAAGCGAGCTTATTAGTTTACCTATAATTTCGTACTTGTATATATATACCATTTGGCATCCAAACATCCAATCCATGATTTATTGTCAATTTGCATGCATCATGTGGTTCTTGCGGATGATGCAGGTACTGGTTTTTGCTACCAAAGATCAGGAGAGAGCATGGTGACACGATAGTAATTGGGAGACGAATGCGCATGAAATAGCTGTGAAAATTGCTTTTTTATGATCATCACCATGAAATGCTTATGCAGCTTGTACGTCTGTACGCCCTCTCTTTGACGACGACCTTTTGGCTTTCTTGTTGCACACGCCGACATTATTTCATTGTGCGTGTGTCACCAATTCATTATCTCGGGTAACAAGGGGAACGACGACAACATCGTACAGTGCTAGTTAATTGTCATTTTTGTCGGACAATGCTGGATCTAGGAAACTATGGGACATAATGGCCATCCCTCCTTAATTAAGTGGCACACCACCATCATCCAACTCAGCAGCCGTCGTCGTTATAAAAAGGGGGACGATGGTATATACCATTTGGCAGTAGTAGACATTCCTTTTTTCATGCGTTGGCAACTCACAACCCTTGTATTTCAATCCTTGCTGCTGCTGGCAGCAGCATCGGACAAGTATTGCAGTGGTGAATACTCACATGGTGGCGACCATTGCAAAAAATTTGAGTTTGATTCAACCACGGACGAGGAAAAGTGCGGCTCTAGCAGTGGTTCCAAGCATGGTGATAATAGCGTCAATGGCATCAAATTAAGCAATTGCACCACGTACGTCTTTTAATGTGTAGCGGTTGCCATGGCAACTGATGTATCATCCCATCCTAGATTTTACGACATTTCTGATCTGCCAGACCAAGACATTGACGATCATACAACTAAAATGGCTCAGCTTATCACCAATGTGTATGTGATGATGATCAACTCTCTCTCTCTCTTTTTGGCATATAACGAATAGCTCATCTCCTTTATGTTGCATTTAACTTTATCTGTCACAAATGGCGTATCATAGGTTTGAAAATGGGGGAACGAGCATTGGTTATGGGGTAAGTAAGGAGAAAGCATAGCATTGAAAAAGTGCTCACACGCATCATAGTATGTGGAGAACATAAAAGATTGTCGTGGTTACACAAGGTAAATCCCAGGTATATTACGTTGGGGGGCATGGATCACTCACACTCAGCCATGTAGTGGCTACATTGGCTTTACGACGGGTACCAATGATGCCTACACGGTGGTGAAGCAATACTTGAAGCACAATCCCAAATCCAAGCTTCGTAAGAGTCTCAAAGAGCTTAAACGGTTGAGCCAATTAGACTTTGGAGATAGTGGTCGAGCTGATACATCCAAACTTGACAAGCATGGATACATGAAGGCATGGCAACATGCCGCTTGCTATGATGCACGTTTTATTCAAACTCAATTGGACGTGGGTCATGCCATGTATTTGAAACCTGCCATGAAGTATGCTGCAAGTGTGGGTGTCCATTCTAACCTTGGCAAGGCCTTTTTTTACGGTAAGTGTCCTAGCAACAAATCATGCGGATGTGGGAATTTGCCCATTGTTGGGTGCTCACAGGATCATTTAAAACTGAGTCTTTTATGCTGTTATTCTCCAATCTAGATACGATCGTGCAACATGGATGGCAGGTAAAACAATCACTTTTGCATTGTCATTGGATGGGGTTTTGTGTGTGGGACAGCGCAACGGAAAAAAGATGAAGGGGAGAAGAATAGGGAAGGCCAAAAGAACAAGCGAGAGCATTGCGATTGATTGGCTAATGATATCCTTGTATGCCATAGTACGTTGAGCCGCAGATCAACCTTCCCAGAATTCTTCAACTAACGGGTGCACGTCGGGCCAATGAGAGTGAAAAGGATTATCTTGCTCGTTTTCTCAAGACTCGCCGTCAGCTACAATGTTGCTCTCCTAGCAGTGTTTGGTAAAGAATCATCATCATCATCATCATCATCAAAAAGAGATCCATGCAATAAGAAGGCTAATCTTTTTTATTCAGGAACGAGTCTGCCGACCGAGTTTCTGATCTACAAAAACTACTTGAAGATTGGGATAGGAACAAGGACCTGAAACATCCCGTCAAACTAGATGCATTTGGAGTAAAAGTCAAGGGCACGGAAGACCTATTGTATGATAGCGAAAATTGCAAGCATAAGCCAAAGCATTCCAAAGGTGTGAAACCCACCGATCTTCCCATCCCAGATACTTGTCCCAATCCATTGATGTCATAAGTACAATAAAAGTGAAAGTGAAAGTGAAAGTGTGGATCTGGCGGATAAAAGTTTACATTAAACGCATTTATACTATTTTTCCTTGCCTTCCGTATCTTGCCTACCATCCTTTATTCCTCTCTTTTCCTTTTCATACCTCCACAATCTTGTTTCATTTCCACCGACACTGTTACTCTTCATCGCCCTAGCATGCAACAACAACAACAGCAACCGGAAATGGAATATCGCTATTTGGGCAACTCTGGTCTCAAAGTGAGCATCCTGTCTTTGGGATCTTGGATCACCTTTGGTAAGCCAATATCCACGCGTACCAATCGCTCTGTGAACCACCTTGATGGCAAGCATCTCCTCTAATGTAACTCTCCCTCGTATACGCGAAAAAAGGCGGCCAAATTACACCTGGTATGTCGCATACATATATATACGCACAAACGCTGAAAAGCTGACACGACGATCGCCCATTGTAGAACAGACGACAGAGATTGTAAAAACAGCCCTTGAGCTTGGTATCAACCATTTCGACGTTGCTGAATCTCATGCAGGTAGGTGGCGCGAGCCGTAGGATGGGGTTGGGTATATAAAAGTATGTATACCAGGGTTATTCATCATTCAATCTCTTTCTATCTCAGGTGGCCAAGGCGAGATTGATCTGGGTCTTGCTCTGCGTAACCAAAAAGGGCTCAAACGATCCGACTTTGTCATTTCCACTAAGGTATTTTTTGGGGAAATAGTGTGTTTCATCTTGCCATGTGTGCTTATACTGCTTGCGAAGGTGTTTTGGGGCGGAAAAGGCGCAAACGATCGAGGCTTATCACGAAAACATGTGTTTGAGGGAACGGTCGCGTGCCTTCAACGACTGCAGCTGGACTATGTCGATATTCTTTACGCACAACGACCAGGTATTGTATCAGGGGTGGCAAATCAAATTCATCATCCACTCATACATGGATGCATATGACAGACCCCGATACCCCTATGGAAGAAATTGTGCGTGCCTTCAATTGGTGCATTGACAAGGGAATGGCGCTCTACTGGGCAACTAGCGAATGGCCACCTTACTTGATCATGGAAGCACATGCTGTAGCCAACAAGTTACAATTGATTGCACCTATCACTGAGGTATGTATATATACGTGGAGAAAAGGGTTGTTGTATGGATATTAATGGATTCATGTAGTCTCCACAATATAACATGCTGAATCGAGAGCGCGTTGAGAAGGATTATTTGCCATTGTATCAAAAGTTCCGTATGGGTACATGCGTCTGGTCACCATTGGCATCGGGTAGGATGGTGATTTTATATGGACATTGGGGTGTGATGACTGAAGCATGATGCACAACCTAGGCTTGTTGACAGGCAAATACAATGATGGAGTGATCCCACCTTATTCACGGCTTGCCATACAAGATCATCCGGTCATCAATCGGTTACGTGCCGGCTTTTTCAGTGAAGAAGGAAGACGAAAAATCGAAAAGGTCAAGCTTGTTTGTGTAAGTGATTTTTACTCAATGGGTGTGATATCATACATGGTAGGCTAATGATGATGCATCTACTATAGCAAATAGCACAACGATTAGGATGTACACCTGCTCAACTTGCCATTGCTTGGTGTTTATGCAATCCAAATGTTACCAGTGTGATTATCGGCGCATCCACGCCCGATCAAGCCAAAGAGAACATCAATGCGCTCAAGATCCGACATCTAATGACAGACGACGTAATGAAGGAACTTGATCAGGTAAATAAAAGGATAGGGAGCTCTTTCATCTTGGTCATTGACTCGTTTTCATCACTTTTAGATACTTGGCAACAAACCTGAAGCCGTCTTTGATTTTCGTAAAAGTTGAACTCCCCATCAATAAAAAAAGGATCTTGGTTGTCATTAGTGGTATAGTGTTAAGGAGAGGATGGTCATCAAGAGGTAATGGTGTCCAAAAAAGGCATGGTGGTGACACGTGCATGAAGATAGCTATTCCCTCCCCCACCGTTACAAACCCAGCCGTCAAATTCTGTTTTTTTTTTCAAGCGAAGTCGTAGATAAAGTAGTGGAAGGGATGAATACAACAAACCTAAATGGCAGCAGTGAGTGGAATGAGGGGTTACAGAAAATGAGTATGAGATGACAAATGAGTCTCACTTTGGCCAACAGGTCCGTGCGCGGATATACTTAATGTAAAGACCTTTCAAGTGGCAGGCGGATTTATCAGCTATGATTTTCCATCACTTCGACTCGGCGCTCCAAGAGATGCTTGACCACTTTATCGGTTCGATCAATCACGACAACAATTCTCACGCCCACTCACATATAAACAAGGCTGTGGTCACCAACACTATCATACGCCCTTTCTTTCTACTTGTTTTCGTATCATCATCAATGGCCTTTGGTAAGTTTCAAGGGTAGTCTTTATGTGATTCCCAAAATGAGGGTATTCATGATGCATCCATCTATATAGTTCACATCATTGCTCTACGCTGTGTTCCTTGGTGAACCCTTTGGGGTAGGTATAGCTATCATTTATACATCAAAAAGGATGCCGAGACTGAGACTCCTTTGTAGGTGACAAAAGTGCATGCGTGCGCGACCGCATCATCTTGCATTGTACAATCCAAGGGCCGTCTTATTACCCGCACATGTCAATGTAATCTTCGAAAGCAAAAGAAAAAGGTATATTATATGATCATGTATTATCCTGCTCCATACTGACAAAATGATTGCTCAGCACCAGGCGATGATGATGGCATCTTATTGGATGGTAAACAAGGGCGATCTTTCCACTCAAGCACTCAAGCTAACCTTTACCGAAATCAGATTCAGCTATTATTTTATCTACACGAGATGACTCGGAAACCTTGTTGTTGGATGAGGATGAGGCATTACAGGAAGCAGCCGACCCAAATTCGGATGTTGATTGTGAGTCTGATTTTGATTGTATGTGCATCATCAATAACAATAATATCAACTCTCTCTATAGATGAAAACTTCAATGCATCAACACCTACACCATCATCACAATCGACCCGTGCACCCAAAACCTACAAATCCAGAGTGCACATACCAACCTTTTTGAAGGTGTTGAAGGACCCAAAGAATCTTAGACGCTGGTTCTTTCTGGGGATGTTCACGGCTGACGGAGCCAATTGCAGCAAATACCACGACTTCCATTTGCGATCCAACGAATTCGATTCTCCATCGCACCTACTCCAATTCGTGGGGATAAAGGTTGCAACCTTCAAGTACGTTATTTATTTCATCATTGCTATTGAGCCTACTGAAATTTGTTTCTACCCAGCTTCATGCGCCAGCCAACAAGTGGGCGTAAAGGGAGATTGGCGCGGCGGAGTATGCTTGGGCCATTTCTTGACTCTGCGGGATTTCCCTCAAGCAACAAGAAGAACACCAAATGGAGCAACTTCAAGCTTTCGAGAACGACGACATTGAGGATGTCTGGAAGCATCTCCTGTGGGTGCTTGGATACTTTGACGGCGATGGTCATGTGGAATGGCCTGACTCTGTACGAATCACCGAGTTCGACCTCATGGCTCGGGGCAAGAAGATGCTGTCATGGATCAAGAACAGGTTGGAATCCATTGGCTTTACGGATCTTACCTTGCACATGGCAAGACAACGACATGGCCGATGTGTTACGAATAAGCTGTTCTCCAAGCAACAATATTGAACTACTTCAAACGGGGATTGATCAACTGCTGGCGCTACGGCAGTATCCAGAGTCCCGAAGACGAGAACAATCGTGGATCATGACCTCAAAGAACCCCAGTATCGATACCAAGTCATCGACAGTGATTGTACGAGACGAAGATCAGTCGAAGAATGCAGCTAGTATGCAAGGAAAACACAAATGAGAGATGAGGGCTGGATTATGGAGCCATCACTTCGACTCAGTACTTCAAGATCCTTCTTGACAACTTTATGAATTCGATCCATCATGACAACATCTCCCACGCCCACTACCATACGCCCTTTCTTTCTACTTGTATGCACATCATCAATCATCAATGGCCTTTGGTAAGTCCAAGGAGAGTCTTTATGGGATTTGAGGGTACTCATGGATTCACCTATTATGTAGCCCACTTCATTGCTTTACCACTTGGTGTGTTCATTGGTGTCTAGCGACATTTGACTGTGTTCCTTGGTGGACCCTTTGCGGTAGGTACGTTTGTAGGCAAAAGGCATCCTCAGTCTGATGGGAAATTTGGGACTCCTTTGTAGGTGACGAAAAGCTTGAGCTTATTTTTGTAAGTGGCATGGATCAAGTTGTGTATCGATGGGAAAGGCTCACGTGCTTTTGTGGTGATGGCTAGCAACTTGCACAGCGGATAGGATGTACACCTGCACAACTCGCTATTGCTTGGTGCTTATGCAATCCGAATGCTACGAGCGTCATCATTGGTGCATCTACGCCTGATCAAGCGAGGGAAAATACGGCACTTGTTGGCTGAGGGATAGGGTAAGCAATGCGCACCATAAATGTTTCATCCCTTTAACCTTTTTACTTAGATCCTTGGTAACAAGCCCGAAGCTGTCTTTGATTTCCGGAAAGTCGTAAGATCTTTTTTTCCACTCCTCGCTTATTTGATGTACCTTTTTCATTATGTTACGCCGACGACGTCTCTCGATTAGCCTACCTACATTTCCACACACATCTCCAGTCTCTCAAATTTTCGCTTGTCATCAAACTACGTCCCCTTCTCTCTCCCACACACACATTACCACGTCCTTTCATTGATGCTAATACAATAGTAAGATGCCTTTTAAACACATCTGGGATCAAAACATATAAACAAACACGCCGAGTTTGGATTTTATAAACAAGAGACTATGATGGGGGCCATATGCAAAAGGAAAAGAAAAAGATGTGCAATTAAAAGAGACAAGAGATGCTGGTATACTACTATACTGACACGGGGTTGGGTGATGAAACAAAAGGTCAAAAGAGACAACAACAAAGAGTAAAAGACATTTGAATAATAAAAAAAGGAGACAGTGGAAGGGAGTTACGAGCGCGTTATGTGCTGGATACGTCAATCGATATATATGTGAGTGCGAAGCGGATCAAACAAAAAGCAACATGGATATTAATGTGGATGAAAACGGTACAACTCATCCAAGTCATCCCGATGCTGGTGTTGTGATGAAGGAAGGGTCATCATGGATGCGAACGAGTAGTGATAAGGTGCCATTGTGGTTGCAGGTGAAGAAATAGCAGCTGAGACATCATGTGGAGGAAACATGTTTGTCACATCTGGGGTGCCAGGTGCCGAGTCAGACAAGATTGAAGAGTTTCCCAACACCAATTGTTGAAGATCCCAGCATTCGTCTGATGGTTGCTGTTGTTGTGTTGTGTGACTATAGGTGCTGCTATTATTGCTATACACTGGCATATGATGTTCAGGCGACGTTGTCATTGTCGTTGTCGTACTAATAGTAGACGTTTCGTTGGATGAATGCTGAGGATGATGTTGTTGATGGTATGTTGTTGTTGTTGTTGTTGG
Organism: Lichtheimia ornata; assembly: GCF_029851405.1. NCBI lineage: Eukaryota > Fungi > Mucoromycota > Mucoromycetes > Mucorales > Lichtheimiaceae > Lichtheimia > Lichtheimia ornata. The sequence goes on from NW_026695363.1 coordinate 57,683, forward strand.
CTGATGTTGATGATGCTGATGTTGTTGTTGTTGTTGTTGTTGTTGCGATGCAAGATAAAAGGGTGCTGCTGGCACAGGTGGTGGTGGGCAAAATGATGATGAAAAAGGCGGCTGATGACCAAAGAATAGGGTAGGGTCGTCTTCGAATAATGGATGAAGCACTTTGTCAATGTTGAATTGTGAAGCAAGTGCTTTGGCACGTGCGAACGTGATCCTATGAGAAGTCGTTGAGTTTTATCGTTCTTTCTTTTTTTCTGTTTCGAATCAAAGAGTTGGGGGGAGTGCACTTACCACACGCCTTTCAAATGCATAGCACCGACTTTGACAACCACACGGCCCCGTTCGTTTTTAAGAATACCATCCCGCTTTCCCCTTGAGATACCAGTGACATTCAACAGCTTGGTACCATTCACCATGTCGTTATCTATAACAACAAATCAAACGTAAGCATGTCTTGTGTGAGAGAAATAGGGGACCAACGTTTTTTCTTTCTTTTGCCACGTTGGTCGTGTTTGAAATTTTTTTACAAGGTTTACCTTGTCGCCGTGCAACACAAATGCCGCGTGCATCCACCTGATAACAAATGGTGTTTTGATCTTCCCATATGGATGTGGTCAATTTGGGGCGAGTCAAGTGGTCTTGGGGTGTGGTGGATAATGGATGCTGTTGATGTTGTGGTGATTGATCCTGTTGTGGTTGTGGTTGTTGCTGCTCATGTGCTATTGCAGTAGCGGATGGCCACGATGTGGATGACGATGGATAATAAAAATAGGGCGAGGAGTGAGATGGTGGCGGTAGTTGCTCGGTCGTGGGGATAGCGGTGATGTTCGTGGTGGGTACAAAATGCGACTGTTGATGGGTTGGTGGCTGTTTGTCGTCAAAAGGGAAAGGTGGAGGTGGTGCTGGTGGTGCTGGGTGGCTCATGTAACTAAACATCTGGGGCACACGTAAGGTAAAAGTAAAAAAGAAAGTGAAATAGAGCGGAAAGAAAGAGAGATTTCGACCTTTAACGGGTTCTTTGACAGTTAAAAATAGGTTGCACACCAGCCTTCGTCGTTACTGCTGGTTGGCTGTTGCAGCAGCAAAAAGAAAAAGAAAGGGGGGTGGGAAGAAGTGAAGAGTGCAAAAAGATTTGAGTCAACTAGGGGGAGTAGGGGAAAAAAGCAAGGGCGGAAAGAGCGGGTTTGTGTGCGTGTCAGTAATGGCTTTTTTCGCGCGACAGCATTACGTTGGCTGCTTACCCCAGTGGATGGGAAGGAAGAAAACAATGGGGAGGAACACACACTAAATTAAAGTGTATCATTGTATGAGTGCGTTGCGATTTATTCGATACCATCCCAATGTGGTGAAATGATCGGCAAGCTCTTGGTTACTTGTGTACCGGACATCTTCACAAAAACGGCAACTACCCCCTTTTCGCTGAAACTCAGTGCCACAAATGTCATCTCTTCCAAACACCATGTGTGAGAAAAAAAACCAGCACCAGAGTTACACACCATACTCTTTTTCAGCTTTCCTCTCCCCTCTCAATCTCTCTCTCTCGCTCTCTCTTTAAATAGGGGTTCCATGTCATACACCAACACAACGCACGGATGCCCGCCCATTTGTAATTACACAACCGATTTGAGACATCCTTCCTATTACACGCCACCTTCTTTTTTAACCTGACAACCCCGTACGGATAGCTATGACGCTTTTGCCACGAGCACGGACGCTTTTCAAAGAGAGAAAAAGTATTACAAGGCGATAGAGCACGTGGTGCAAATAACATTTGCTGGACGACAAGTGGAGAATGTTCCTTCAGCAATAATCTATGTTGGTGCTCAGCGTTTATTTGCATAATAAGCTGCTGGGTGTGGATATTGGAATCAGCAATTGCATATGCAAAATTTACTGAAAAGGTGTTATGAGCTCATGTGAACACGTTATTGATGGTAAATAACTCTTGTATTAATACGACGTAATGGTAAGTTGAATATACAATAACAGCAGGGGATGATATTTTTATACCAAAGGATGCTTATACAATACGCACAGCGTAGTAGGTGAGAGGAGCTCGTTTTTGGATGATCTTAAAACATTGGCAAGTTCATAATCTTTTCTTCCGCAAAGAGAAGTGCTGCCATAATGTAAAAGGCAACAAGGGCAAGGGCAAATGAGAACCATCCACCGGCTACGGTAAGACCAGTGACACCGGTGAATGCACCAAGACCACCAAAGAAGAAAGCGCTAAAGACCAAGAACAAAAGGAAACGTACAATCCATGGTTGCTTGAAGGTAGCAACGAAAAAGATAGCCGCTGGTATGGAAAAGGCAATTTGCCAAAGACCAAGACACATTTCAAGTTCATGCATGCCAGCCTCCATAGCCGTGTCAAAGAAGCCGCCACCACCCGAAAACATAATGCCATATGAGAACCAGAATCCACTGTATGTCAACATGGATGTACCACCAAAGGTGTTGCCTAGCAACAGTTCAGCGATACCACAGACCAATTGACCCATGGCTGAAAAGCCAAGAGCGACACCCATAATCGCCTGTGGGATGTGGACAACAAGACCAGTGTTGTATAAGCCTACCATGAAACCACCAACAGCGAAGCTAAATCCAAAAGTGATGAGTATATAAAATGTAATTCATAGTAGAGGCTCTTTTCAACTTACGCGCCCATACCAATTGGCATTGGATTGCCAAATTTGCGTTGATGCTCTGGGACATTGCATACGGGTGCACCTTGGGCACCATGAGCACCAACGGCTGCTGTGCTTTGGTTTGATGTTGATGATGCTCCTGTTTTCTCCATATCGAGGACGATGCTGCCTTCACGGTATTCAACCTGTGCCTTGACTTCGCTCATGTAATAATGAAAATGGGTGGTTTGGATATGTGTGTGAGGGTGTTTGCCGGCTTTGGGATTGCGTTGCGAAGAAATCTTGGTACGTCATGGATCCAAGGGTTATTCTTATATAGCCTTGTACCTCTTGTCGTACAGATGTGAGCAAGTTGTTGATACCCTGTGGTTTGCTACATTATTTCCCCACATTCACTTTATCTCACTCCGCCTTAAACTCCATATGGCAATGCGATTCCTCCTTGTCCATGAGAAAAAACCAATGGCAAAGGCATCCTAGCGCTAAAGAAACAAGGCCAACGTCTGTATAAAGAGCTAATTCTTCCCAAAATGATCATATTCCCATAATATACTTTTTCTTTTACGTAAAAGGGTAATAGATCCATCCATGCAAATGCCTATTGTCTTTTGACAGCAAAAGACAATGAATAGTTGGACCAAGTATTCCATTAATGCAGCTTGAATTTCCCGCTTCCCGGCGTCATCCGACAATTGCCACAGCCAAACTCCCAAGCAATCTCGAATTTCTAAGCAGGAATCCCACGAGTGTCTTCTCTCCGATCCATCTTTGGCCATCCATGAACATTGCTGTCAATCCCTTGGCCATATCCACATCTTTTGTTTTTGCTTTTTTGAGAATCTTGATTTCCAAGTATTCGATTTTCTCATCAACACCATATGTGGCAGAGCATCAATGCCCTCTCCACATCACCAGATCCATCCTATAGGTGCTTAGTATCATGATAGAATACTCGGATCGGATCATTGCTATGTAGGGTTCAGGCACACTCAACATACAGCTCATTAACAAGGACGTCTTTTTCATGAACAACGTTGTATGATCCCATCTTTGCTTTAGACATGGGTTGCCGTATCCAGCTACTTGTGCATGATATCATGTGTAATTTGCTCCCATGGCATACCCAACATCTTGTCATCTGCATTCACACACACACACGTATACACACACGTACGCACACACACGCACACCCAACCGCAGCAACGTATTCATTTATGATACGATTGACATTTCGTGGGAAAAGAGCTTGACAAAGCAAGAATGACATCTTTGGATCAGGCTATCATTATTCTTTATCTGGAAGATGGCGATGGGTGTTATCTATCCATAGCGAATACCTGTATAGAGACCAACAAGGAAAGTCGACTTGAATTGGATGTTGTGTGTGAGAAAACCGACAAATCGGTCCCAATGACTACGAATATCGCGATGAGTCACCCGACCATCTTTGTCCACATCCAAGCGTCGTTGGTAGCCACCCTCAAGGCGATCCCAATGTACAGTGATGTATCCTTTGAATGACATGTACTATATAAACTACCATCAGCATGATGTATAGGCATTGATTTGGGCTTTAAAGACTTGCCTGCAAAAAGATAAAACCAGCACCAATAGCTAATGCAAAGAGCTTGCCAACTTTTTTAATTAAATAGCCCGTACAGACGCCAAGGACCGCACCAAATGATAACTCGCCCGTATGGAAAAGACTCTTGCTTACTTCAGCATCGGTGGGTTTTCGTGCTGATCCAGGGTTATCATCAAAGATGCCAGTAGCAGGAGGAGCAGCTGGTGGGATGTTGGCATAAGCTGTTGTATACATACATGGCTCATGTTTTTAGCTTGCGTATGTAATTTTGGCATTGATTCTTTACCTTGTTGACAAAGCACAGGCTTTTTGAGAAAGGCAGAGGATCCAATGGTTGCCGTGGCAATGGCAAGCGGCTTAAGGCTGGCTTGGAAACCACGCATGGCCGTCATTGTTGATGATGGTGAAGCATCCACAAATGAACGTCGTGGTCCATATTGCTGCATTGTGGAGACACAATAGCGGCGGTTGAAGGTACCGCACATTGGGCGGGTATAAACAATGGGTCTAATGGTACGTAGCATGATAATAAAACAACAAAGGAAAAAGGATAGCTTGACGTTAAAGTATAAAAAAGCTCGGCTTGTTGGATGAATATTAACCTCGGTGATTTTTTCAATGGATGCCTTTAACCACAACCCGCTGTTCTAGATGAGTGCCCTTTGATGATACAAATAATGTATCCATGGAGCCGGGATGATCCAACAACCTGGGTCTCAATGCGCATAACGATTATACACATACATACACAATGCTCGGATAAATGTTCTACATCCTTAATGGAAAGGAGCTGCCTTGTCCTACAAACCCGTTTGATAGGCTTAATCGAGATGCGTGGTTGCACCGATGGCGGTCGTACACAAGATGAGGTATCACACACTTTGTTAGCAAACACTCCGCTGACATACAACCCCCCCAAACTTGCTTCCATGGTTGACCATTTGTCCATCATACTATCATCAAGAGGGGGATGTTGAGTATACATGTTCCGCATTAAACTGCGAAGAGATGTTTAAATGACCCAGTAATGTGGACCCACGTGTGAATCCGGAAGGCCGCGCCTTTTAACAATCCCCAACCCATTTGGCGGATTACAACAAGAAGAGCCAAGTAAGCATCCCGCGGATCATGTAAACAATCATCGTTAAAAAGATTTGAATTGCCCATCTTTTAAGGTAACCATGGCAACTCATTGACAACATCAACATTGTGTAACGCGATGGCGAGGATATCTAGGTATGATATCAAAATTAAATGGGTGGATCAAATATCACGAGGATAAGCCTGTCCGATATGAATCATCTATCTTTGATCTCTCGCTCTCTCTCGCTGGTGGTTCATTGTCCATGTGGCGTGTTGTCATATAAATACAAAAGAATGAGACATGTCCCAGGTTAGATTGATTGGCACTTGCCAACAATGGATATTGTTAATACGATGCTTACACAGATCACATAATTGGACAATCCCATCTCTGCTTGATCACGTGCTTTTTTCACAAGGTGATGCCACTCATAAAAGGCCATGTGACTCAAATGCCTTCAATGGGATGTATGAAACAGCCAGCATTATGAGGTACACTTCATAGTGCTAGTGACTCCACAACCATTACACTTTTAAACATTGGTAACGTATACCTTATCATAAGATACGTGTAGGCTTTATTGCTTGTGTCTCAGGCACATGCCAGATGCGTCAAAAGTGCTGATGCATCAAATGCATGCATATTTGTATACTCATTTATCCTGAATGTTTTCAGCTATAGTAGTAAATGATTGCTGCTGGTGATGAGCCTTATGAGAAGGTGGGGGGTTGAGGGGAATGGGCAAAGCAAGGATGAGGATCGACGAGAGAGGAAAATGATTCATGCGGAGAAAGGGCTATGCAAGGTAGAGCAAATGTGCACCTGACTATGTCTAACGAGGTTAATTAAACAAAATCAAGGAGGAAAAGTTGACATAAACATTACCGATATGCATATGCTGCATATCCATGTGTGCTGACGAGAGAGTACATTCATCGATGGAATGTATACATAATCCCCAGAGGTAGTTAAGAAGGATTTTCATGCGTGTAATTTGTGTATCATGGGTGGATGATAGTATCATGGCAACATGAAGGAAGGAAAAGTTGTATCATTTACAGTGGTTGTGTGGATGGTCTGTTCTCGTTGGATAGGTGACACAAAGCGTGGAGGCACGCACACACCTAAAAAATCTCCTCCAAAGTTGTCTCCTCTCCATTTCCTTTTTCCTTTCACGCCGTGTCTGTCTTCAAACGCACACACACACACACACACACACACGCACGCACACTCACTCACCCCTACAACCTTATACAACAACTTGTCCATAAGCCATGCTTCCTCAGTTTGGATACATCGTAGCTCAAGCAGGTGCTGATGCCCATGTCCCACCAGTCCCACCATCGGGATTGCCTCCACCACCACCGCCGCCTCAATACTCGGGTCCAACTTCGGCCATGGGCAGCAATCCTCAACAACAACAGTCGCCATTACAATATCGTCATGAACTACACACTCCTCCTCCGTTGGATACAAGGCGTGATAGTCAACAACAACGCCCTCCATTACCTTATTATCGACAATCATCACCTCCTTCTCATCATCATCTTCCTCATCGTCATCATCCATATCATCATCATCCACCACCACCGCCTCCTTCTGCGACAACAACAACAACAAGTAGTAGTGTTACTATGCATCATCCTCATCATCCACCACCACCACCACCTACAACTGTCACAGGTACAACAACAACATCATCATCATCCATTCTTCCACCTCCTCCCCCACTTCCATACATGTCATCACCAGCTCCACCACCCGCTACAACAACCGCCACAGTAAATCATTCCCAACCATATTCTATGCATTCATCTCCGTTTCGACCTCCTCCTCCAAAATGGCGCGATGAGATCCCTTCTCATCATGCATCCCAACAACAACAACAACCAATCTCTGGAGGAGGTACAAGATCCACGGCTTCCACGGTATGGCATACTCCTCCACCACAACCACCACCACCAGCTACAACATATGATTATGATCCATATCATTCCCAATGGGATCAAGGTAAAAGCATGGTTACATATATACATGTGTGTGTATATGCATGGATTATTGATTAGGTATTATATAGAGACACCCGATGTATATCAAAGCAAGACCATGAGGAAGTTACGTGAATGCAATGAATTGATGATCACCATGAATGGAGAATTTATGGAACACAGCACTGTGTAAGTTTCAATGGCGCATTGAGTTGGGGGATTAGGTCATGTGCTGATCCTCTATTTGGGGGGTGGTGATTTAGTATTTATCGGAACAAGCTTCAATCACTCCAAGAAGAGTTGCGTACTATCCAAGAAGGTAAACTAGCTCATATGATGATTGATGTTGATGGTATTCATGTATATACATCCCAATCTAGGTACTCATGAAGTGTTCATGGATGAATTGGCCGATCTTGAAAAGGAACGAGAAATCACCATTTCGGATGCCCAATGCATGTACGACTATAAGGTGGCAAGTATCAAGCACCGGTACCAAACGGATATGCACGCAGCAGAACAAGACTATGAAATCGAGCGGCAATCATTGCATGAGACCATCATGGCTGCCATTGATGATCGCAGGAAACTGGTGCGTGATGATCGAGACCATGGATTGGATGTCAAGGATCTCTTTCGTGATGCCTATCATCGTATTCATCATTCTAAACGCAATCTTCGAAAACGACATCCTGATCGGAATCATGCCTCGGGATCACCTTCACGCCATGAAAACTCGAGACGACGGCAAGGTAAATGTTGTTGAGATGAAATCAGGGCATTTATGGGATCAATTATTGACATGCGTGAATTAGCACGACCGAGTCATCCCGTCGGCATCAATGGGACTACATCACAAAAGGAAGAGGATGAATTGGATCAAGAGTATGCTCTGATGAAAGCATCGTCAAAATGATATCTCATCGGCATTCGACTTTTTACAACTACTGACAATAAAGATGACCCAAGAGCATAATACAACTCGACACCATGCTTTGCGATTTGGGATGGCTACGGCTTATTACATACAGCATAGGGAGGATTTACGCCATTGTAACAATAAACCTTGTAATCATTGACCCTATCATCATCGTGTCTACTGATTCTTGACATTGAGGAAAGCGACATAGAGCACAAAGAAAGTGGCATGTTTCAGTTGTCAAAGTCAAAGAGGAGTTGTTCTTTCATATTTTAAGAAAGAGAGCAAAACAATGGAGGATACATGTGTGTGTCTGTCTGCAAGAATGATATATATGGAAGGAAACAAAAGGACATTTGCAAGAAGGGTACTTGATCCAGGTGCAAGCTAATAAAGTTAGATTGGTGGTGGTTGCTGTGTATAGATAAAAAAGAGATGGCATCAACAATGGCTGGGCAATTCAAACAATGAAGAAATTTCAAAGAAAAGAAGGGATGAAGGAGGAGGAGGACGAGGAGTTGGTGCCATGGGTACCCTCATTGTCATTGCGTTGATGCTGTTTCCAAATATTATGGTTGAAGGGTGGATGTGGTTGGTGTCCATGTTGAAAAACAAGTGAGGATGGGATACAAGGTAACATCATCGAACCTACTACGGGTGGTCGAATATGCGATGGTGGTTCATCAAGGTCGCTCAAGAGCCCGGTCGGCAATAAGCTTTCGGCATCGGAAGAAAGGAGGACGTTGTTGTTATTATAGCTGTCAGAAGGTGGTACCTGTGCTGCATCGGCATGGGTCGTCATCGTCATCCAAGCTGCTGGGGTCATGTATGTACAAGTGCGATTATTGCGATGATGATGAAATAGTTTTGGTTGTTGTTGTAATTGGGGTCGTTGTTGTTGAATCAAAGCCGAAGAAGCAGGAAGCAACAACCCATTTTCATCATGGCGAAAGGTACATCGTGTTCCATAAGGGCAGGTCCCTGTTTGATAAAAGGTGCGGCATACTTGCGTCTTGTATTTGGGATGCCTTTCGACATCACGTAGATCATCCTGTCCGTGCGCATATTGGCACTTGTCACCGTACCTATTTTGTTTTTTTTTCGTCAACAATAGCGCCAATGCATAAACATGTCCACAAACACAAATAGACTTACCGGCATATTTGAAGCTCTTCCCAATTACGACAAAGCTCAGTCTTGTATAAACGCTGTTTCTTTTCTGTGGTGATGTTGCTTTTTGCCTGTTGTTGTTGCGACGTACTACTACTTTCATGTGATCCACCCAGCTCGGAATGTTTCCGATCATCGATTCCGCAGCTGCCGACGACATCATGGCCTTCTTCCATTAGATCCACAGCAGCCGCTGATGATGATGATGGCAGCAGCACATTCTTATCAAAAGTATAGCTTGATTGATGCGTCGTGGTATTACTTGATGACAATGTTGGCGGGGCTGGTGATGAGCTGGTGGTGGAAGATGACATTGAAAGAGACCGCAGTCGCGACGTCAGCTGATCTGCCGTAGTAGTAGCAGTCGTTGTAGTTGAAGATGAGTGTTGGGGTGAAGGTGAAGCTAAAGTTTTGGTGGTATCGGTCTCAGCATTGTTTTCTTTGATATCCTTGTTGCTGTTTCCTGATGATGATGCATGCATGGAAATAATAGGTGTGAGAATGGGAACATCGGTTACAACCACAAAAAGAAAAATCTCGTTTTTATATACCTTTTCTTCCGCGATACCGGCGGGACCTCTTTTTGCGATGTGATTGATGAGGGTGTTGATGAAGAGGATGCTGAGCATGCAAAAAGGTGGGTGTGGTACTACCAGGGGATCCATCCTCTCGTTTTTCTTTATCACCACCACCACCAGCAAGGCTTGTTGTCATAGGGTGTTGTTGTTGTTGTTGTTGTTGTTGTCCATCATCATGATCATGCTCCTTGCTGTTGTTGTTGGGTTGACCACAACACTCATCAAAGGAGGAGGAGGAGGATGTTACCGAAGTAAGTGTTGTAGAAGAAGAAGGCTTGTTGTAGCTGAATGCATCATGAGACTGAGACTTGAGAATGGAAGGAGCTATAGTATAGCAGGCTCCTTTTGGACTAACAAGTTGTCCCGAATCATCAAAATACCAGGGACGTCGAGTTGGCTCTTGACAAACGTCATGCTGTTCTTGTTGTTGGTTGTGATGATGATTATCCGCAAAACAGCGTCGAGCAGTAGTAGTAGTAGTATCCAAAGATGATGCATTCGCATGGGAAAGCATGCTTGGCACAAAACAAAATCAAGATTTCAAGCGCTGTTGTTGTTACAAGGTAGTAAGAGGTGGAAGGTTTAAAAAAAGAGGATTGACAAAAAGGGGGAAAGGAATGCGAGCCCGTACATCTTTGACAATTCGAGTTGCTTTACGATGGTCCGTGCACAGTCACGGCTCATTATGCATCTTTGGCTTTCCATGGACTACTACTCTTAAAGCACAGCACCACATGTTGTTGCATGCAAGCAAGGGAATGCCCCTTGTCAATGTTGGTGATATAGTTCAAAATCATTCCCATGCGTTTGGATTTTACCCTCATAACACTGCGCTGGATCCAAGTTTTTGTGTAACACCACAACTGCATATCCTTTTTTTAATGTAGTTAGTTAATGAAAGGCTAAAGTAGGGGTGACTATCCATGGAATAAAGAACTATAAAATTGGTGGTCATTGTTGCTTCTTTTCTTTGTTGATGTCGACGGCAGGCTTATTGAGGGAGTCATTGTTGTTGACACGTAGTCGTTCCACACGATAAGCAAGTTCCTCGTGCGCATGATCGTCATCTGACAATGACAGCAATGATAAGCTGCTGCTGCTGCTGCTGCTACTGCTACTGGAAGACGATGAGCTTGTACTTGTACTTGAATCGTAACCATCCGCCACATCACCACCACCACGTCGTCGATCCTTGCGAGCTTGATGTCTCATTTTACGCTTTTCCTTACGCAGCCTTTTCTTTTCAGCACGTCGTTCTTTTCGTAGCTGATGTCGTTCCTTCCTTTCTTGCTTACGCATCCTTTTCAACTCAGATCGTGTATGTCGACATTCATGATGATCATTGTTGTACCAAGGGTGATGATGATGATGATGTTGTCTTGCAGTGGATGATGAAGAAGCTACAGCTGCTGCTGCTGTTGCTGCATCAAAAGGAGAAAATGAAGGAGGTTGCATTGACGATGGTGGATGATGATGATGACGATGTTGATAATGTTTGCCATAACCATGTGGGTGATGATCCCATCTATTATCATGTTCGAAATCATGGGGCAAAGGTGATGGATAGCGATGATCATCACGGCGTTGATGATGGTGATGACGATGATGATGACGACGACCACTATCCCAACGTCGTGGTGGAGGAGGAGGTGGTGGTACAGGCATCTGTGTTGCTGGTGGTGGTGGTGGTGGTGGAGGTGGTTGCATTGGCATTGGCGGAGGAGGTGGTGGTGGTGGATGATGAGGATGAGGAATAGGTGGTGAATAATATCGTGCTGCATTGTAATGATGATGTTGTGGACCATTGTTCCAACCAAGAGATGATCCCACAGTTCTCAAAACACGCGACCATAATGGACCAATAAAAGGGGGCGGTGGTGGATAAAGAGATGACTCCATAAACATTGGCGCTGGTGCTGGTGGAGGAGGTGGAGGGGGAGGTGGATGATGATGGTGATGAGAAGGAAACATTGTATCATCACCACCACCACCACCTCTTGTAGATGATTCTGCTACTGCTGGTTTGGTATCATAGAGTGGATATGGTTCAGTGGGTTCTTCATATCGTGGTGGATCATGATCTTCGAGGGGTGGTTGCTGTGCTCTTGTTATCCATATATCGTCTTCCTGTGGCATTGGATACAAGTTTTCATCTTGTTGATGTTGTTGTTGTGGTTGGCTGAGGGATTGAAGCCATTCCTCGAGTGGTGCTAGATTGATACGAGTATTGTTTGAAATGGATGTTGTAATCGTGCTTGCCATTTGACTCATGACACGCATGACTTCGGGATTATCTTGGATTGTGTCCCTGAAACGATCCATCAGCTGCCCAAGTTGTTCAAACGTTGCTGCAAATGGATCACGTTGTTGTTGTTGTTGTTGCTCGGCTTCTACAGCCGGTTGTTGTTGTTGTTGTTGTTGCTCACCGTCCACCTGATTAACCTTTTCCAAATGGGGTGTTAATGTGTTGTCACCATAAGGATTGCTGTGCCCCATCATCGTCTCCTCTTCAGGTGCAAACACCCACGCCATCGTTGCATCGTCTTGTCGTCGTTCCCCATAAAGTCGTACAACTGAATTCGATGATACCGCCTCAGGTTGTCGTAGCAACTCGGCAAGTTCCATATCACTCGAGAGGGTAATGACATCGTGATCGTTGTCGCGATAATAAAGGACCAAGTCGTTTTGGTTGTTGAGATTCTGGAATGATGACCATAATACGGCACAAAGCGTATGCCATGAAGTGCATTTCTTGGGTAACGAAAAACGGCGTGTCTCGTTGCCGATGGTCACCTTGAACGTATAGCTGTTGCCTGATGTAAAAGATGAAGATGCCATCAGGGTGAGGGGAGAGAATAAAAGAGAGAGAAAGAGAAAAAGAGATGTGTTCAATAAAACGAACCAAGGAATGACCAAGCTTTTTATAGGTTGCGGATGCATGATTCATCATTGGGATGATGGTGTCTTGGCGCCTTGCTGTTTTTGGTTCAAGCGCCAAGCCTATCGACAAGATTTGCTTTATCATACTTGGGTTGTTGTCTTTACATCTCCCCGCCATAACTATGCTCTGCTTGCCGCGGTAAACGATGGCCAAGATGATCAAGATTTTCCAACATTGGCATTTTCATTTGCTGCATCCGGTCTCGATTGTTATCGGAGATACCTATTTTGTACATAGCTATTAGGTAACCATGATCACCATACACAACGAGTAACCCATCACATACAACAATGGTCAATGCATATCGCATACAAACGCCCATCATGGGGATAGGATCATAAACATCAACAATACACAATAGTGCTTTTGGTGGAGAAAAGAAAATCTGCTGAGGAGCACATGGGGTTCTGTAGTCTGTGACACGATACACGTTCCTGTGGCACTGGCACAATACGCATTGACGGAATTACTGCATCAAGGTACATGACCGATCCACTCTCGAACAAAGATCCCCATCATCATCATCATCATTGATCCACAAGTATAAATCTTTTTGCTGATACACACACTGATAATGGTGTTTTTCGTGTTGAAATTTCAGTGAGAACTAACTTAATCGCGGCGACGGTTGTCACGACGAGGACGACGGACATCGGACTGAGCTTGGACGGTAACAGGTTGAGTGACCTGGACACCGGGAAGGTTCTCAAAGTTGAGAGACTTGAGCAATTCCTATTATATAACAAAAGAAGGCATTGAGTCATTACACACATCCATCATCATCATAGTCCTCTTTTTTTATGATACATACGTTGGTCTCAGGATCGATCTCAATAGCCGAGGTGTCCAAAGCAGAGAACTCGGGAACGTAGTTGTCACGACGTTCACGCTCCTCCTCTTGAAGCTTGAAGGAGATACCACGGACGGGACCACGAGAGATACGCTTCATCAAGTGGGTGGTGAAACCAGCAATCTTGTTGCGAAGACGCTTGGACTGAATGATGGCAACCTCATCGCAGATACGCTTGTTGGTTTGGAAGTCCAAAGTAAGACGAGGGTAGTACTTCTCAATCAAGACGCGGGAGGCCTTCTTGACAGTCTTGGTTCTATTATACAATGTGGCAAATGTCAATTATCCCATTCACGCATGTGCTTGTGTGTATTGTATATCATCCGTTTACCTAACGCGACCCTATCATCCATCATCATCATTAGTACATCCATCCATCCATCCATCCATTGTTGTAAATCATATCTCCTTTCTCTCTCACTCTCTCTTTCACACACTTACCATTGTATCTCTTTAGGGGATGGAAAAAGAAAGGGCAATGGCTTGCATATCCAGCTCGGCAATTTGACTCGCAGCTTCCGGCTCTCCGCTATTCAATCATCCACTCACAGCCCTGCAACCGATACATACTCTTTGCCAGCCCATCCATCTTGCTGTTATTCATAGCCCAACATGTCATCGTATTAATGATGAAAAAGCATGGCTTCTTCTTGTAGACCATTTCTTATGCAATTCTATAGTAGAGTAGGTTTTGAAGTACAATAATAGTGTAGTCTACTACCATTACCAGCAGTCGAATATCATAAAAGCATACGTTGTCATCATGTTCCTTTTCCATCCAAATGTTCTTCTTCATGTGCATGGCATTTGAACCTATTTACATGAGAACCACCTTGCATTTTACCTTTAACAACAAATGATCCTTGTTGCCCAGGGCAACCTGATGAGATTACCAGCTCAAGGACCTACATCAGAGTAACGTAGAATGTATCATATGATGTATTGTATTTGTAACAAAGCTTGCATTTGTTTATTGTTGCAAGTATGAAGATTGACAGCAATGGAGTAGTGTGTCAACAGGTTTATCGCTTAATAGGAAGTTGGGGTCCGGTGTGTATATATAAATCTGCTGTAGTGGGTGCACATGACGCCACGGTGATGATGTTGTATGTGTGGGGCTCTTTGTTGAAGGAAGGGGGTTAGGTTAAGTATGTGAACAATGAAGACTACTTTCAAAGTGAATGAGCCATCAAACAAAGGGAGAAAGGGTAAAGCGAAGAAGGATGATGATGATGGTAGTAGTAATAGCAACCATTTTTATTCATGAGATGGCTAATGAGAAATAAGCTATCATATAGACAATACACATTTACGACTGCTACAACTACAAGGGCGATTACTTTAAAGGGGATATGAGAACGAATGATGATAGGATGGGAGAAATAACGGGGAGGTAGTAAGGATATACATAGAATAGTGTCGGGTTATCGGCAACAGGCTCATTTCTTTTCCCTTTTATCACGCACGCACGCACGGGTATCCCAATATGCAAACGCCGAATGGTGCTGGTGGTGAACCCACAGGGCAAAACGGCAATCCCCATGGAGTAGACAATGCAGTGCCGGCATTGAGTCAACAAGAGACCACGCGTATCGTCCATGAGCAAATTCGAAGCGAAGCCGAGGCACCTGTTCATTCATTTCAACCGCATTCAAGTCCTACAGCCAAACGAGCCCAAGCTGAACGCGCCATTCCAGCTGACCTCTTGCCGGATTTCCGCAACCTTGGCAACAAGCGTGGTGGTCTTCATACTGAACTCGGCACCAATGACGTGAATCAAATTCGACAAGCCCTGACAGCAGCACAAAAAAAGCCCATTGCTCCCGTCAAAACGACACATGTTCGACAACCAAGTAGTGCTACGACCACCCCTCGTACACCCCGCACACCTTCCACTGCTTCTGGTACAGCAGCAGCAGCAACAACAACGGCTTCGTCACGTATACCAGAATGGTATCGAGTGGGTTGGACAGCATTCTCAAGCACACCCAATCCTGGAGGCCCACCCTTACTTGCAGCATCTGAAAAAAAGCTCGATGATCCTTTGGAACAAGCTGTGGCAACCTTGTTTTACAATCGCTGGTGGAACAATACGGCAGCCATCTTTGTCATTGGGACCATCTTTTGGTTTCTTGGAAGAATCGGTGGTGGATTTGTCACATTTTGTATTGGATGTCTCTTTGTAGGCAAGTATTTTATCGTATGTTCCCATACAAGGTATCATCCATGTTGACTTTGTATATAATAGCTACCTACTACAAGACAACCACTGATCGATTCAAGAGAGGTGCACGAGATGACATTGATAGAGAGCTTACTCGACTACGATCTACTGAAGCCGGCGCAGAGACCGTTGAATGGCTCAACAACTTTTTGGAACGCTTTTGGCTCATCTTCGAACCTGTCATGAGTGCCTATGTGATTGAGAACATTGACACCTACTTGGTGGATTATCTTCCTGGATTCCTCGATTCAGTACGATTGACAACATTTACCTTGGGCACCAAACCTTTTCGTGTGGAAAGTGTACGATCCATTTCAGAACCAGAACCAGATACTGTGGTAAGTTTGGTGGTGGTATAAAAAAGAGGAAAAGGGGTGCGGATGTACATTTTGCATGATGGTGTAACATGTGTCACCTACCTTAGTGCATGGATTGGATCGTCTCTTTTAGACCCAATGACTTGTCAGATATGACCAAGAAACAAGTTGAGCGAAAGGTCAATCCCAAAGTCGTTCTCACCATTCGTCTTGGCAAGGGCATGGTTGGTGCGGGTATTCCAGTCCTCGTGGAAGATATGAGTTTCCAAGGATCGATGCGTGTCAAGCTCAAGTTTATGAGCAAATTCCCTCATATCAAGTTGGTGGAAGCTTGTTTCCTCTCAAAGCCCAAGTTCGATTACGTCCTCAAACCTATTGGCGGTGAAACCTTTGGTATTGACGTTACCAATGTAAGTTGTATTTGAATGGCTGGCATTGGATGGATATTCATGGAAGATAATAGATTCCCGGCCTTCAAAGCTTTGTTCGCGATCAGGTTCATGCCATTCTAGGTCCAATGATGTATTATCCCAACGTATTCTCCTTTGATGTTGACAAGTTCTTTTCGGGTGAATTGGATATTAGTAAGTGTAGTAAAAGATCATCACATGGATAAGGGCTGACCTTTTTGGTGCATAGCTCAAGCCAATGGCATCTTGGCAGTAACGGTTTATTCCACCACACCCATCAATGCAAAGGATATCTCGGGCACCTTGAACCCGTATGTTCGCTTTTACCTTGATAAGGCACAAGAACTTGGACGATCCACTGTGCAAGAAAATACCATTGAACCTCGCTGGAACGAGACACACTTTTTGATGCTCAACAACCTCAGCTCGACATTATCGCTTGAACTACGTAATCAACAAACCGGATCCAAGGATCGACGTATTGCACGTGCACACTTTGAACTAAGCGAATTGGAATCGGATGTCGATTACAGCGTGGAAGGCCTGTAAGTACATACATACATACATACATGGGCATGAATACATCACGTGGTGGGAGATGGCTAAATTACCTTTTCAAAAGTGACTTGGATCTGTTGCACAATGGCAAACCCTGCAGCCAGCTTAAGGTTGACATGCGTTATATGCCGGTGTCCAAACCTATTCCACGTGACGATGGTACCGTAGAGCCAGCTGCTGAATCGAGTAAGTTGCATATACGTAATACTATAAAGGCATTGATCACTAATCTTTATATGCATAGATTCTGGTATTTTACGCTTTACTGTCAACGAATGCCGACGCCTTCAATCCGCACGTGTCAATCCTTATGTGAGAGTGATGATCAATGGCGCTGAGCGTATACAGACACCCGTATTCAAGCGTACAGCCAATCCCAAGTTTGAGCGATCGGGTGAAGTTGTGGTGTTGGATCAAACGGCCGTTTACATCCGTGTTGAAGTCAAGGATAGCATCAGCTTTGCCGAAGATACAACCCTTGGTGTTTTCAAAATGTATCTTGTGGAAATGATGCAGCAGCTACAAACGAATGATGGATGGTGGGATCTCATGTATGATAACGGTCAACCAGCACAAGGCCGTATTCGTCTCAGTGTTCAATGGAAGCCTGTAGTCATGTCAGGATTATCAGATGCACTAGGTCTTGGCTTGTATAGTAAGTAATTGAAAAGGAAGCATGGCATGGGTTTTTTATGCTAATCTTTTTACAGCTCCACCTATCGGTGTGGTACGTTTGACATTTTGGCGTGCACGGGATCTTAAGAATGTTGAAGGCGTCACCAGCAAATCCGATCCATACGTTCGAGTTATGGCAGGTGCTCAAGTGCGTACACGCACTGAAGTTATTGACAACAACCTGGATCCTGAATGGGGAGAGACTCAATATGTACCAGTGCACTCTGATAAGGAAGATCTCAAGCTCGAAGTGATGGATTGGAACGCAAAGACAAAGGATCGTACGCTTGGCTTTACTATTTTGCGTATGAAAGACATTGTCAAGCAGTGCTCGGATGGCCATAATCGCTGGTATGAGCCAACCGGCAAGGTCATTGATCAGTAAGTTTCATTGCTAACATCTCAAGTGTGCATATGACTTATGAACAAATAATATAGATGGGCGCCATTAAAGTCTGCTGATCGTAAGGCTGACAAGGGCGAGCTTCGTTACACTGCCGAGTTTTATCCTACATTGACACTTCCAAAGCCCAAAGATGAGGAGGAAGAAGATGATGGCGAGAATGAGAATGAGGAAAAGGCGGCCCCTGTTGTGGAGGAACCACCTATCAATGACCTGCATAATGTACCTATTCGCTATACCCCTGATGATTTGGTCGACTTGATGGCATACAATTCAGGTGTACTCAAGGTCAAGATTCATGAAGTTAGACTCCCAAGTGCCAGCACAGCCTATTGTCAGCTCTTGGTGGATGCATTGATGCCTCAATTCCAAACAGCCAAAATGAAAGGTCGCACGCTTGCATTCAATGAAACAGGTGATGCCTTTGTCAAGGAAGCCGACTTTTCACGTGTGGCCATTGAAATCAAGCCTGAGCATGCGGATGAAAAGGATGATATCAAGATTGGCTATTGGGTGGAAGCCGTGAGCAGCATTGTCAGAAGAATTCAAGCACGTCGTCGTAGCATGGAAAATGATGATGAAGGTGAATGGTTTGAGCTATTGGGCACGACCTTGCCAGGTGGACAAATTCGCCTCAGCTTCGATTACACGCCTCTTGTCAACTTTACTTTGAATCCAAACGAGAGCCTTGACAACCAAGGCCAATTGACAGTGACGCTTTTGGATGCAAAAGATCTGATGGCTGCCGACAAGTCTGGCACGAGTGATCCTTATGTGGTGTTTACAGTGAATGGCGAGCGAGTACACAAGAGTGCAACAGTGAAAAAGACGGTGAATCCTTCTTGGAAGAATGAGCAATTTATTGTGCCAATCGTAAGTGATTATTGTGCTTATCATGTGTGGATCCAAAAAGCTCATCCCTTGGGTATATAGCAATCTCGTGTCACGGCAAGTTTCCGAATTGAAGTTTTCGACTGGAATCAGTTCATGGGCGATCAACCATTGGGCTCTGGTGGTATTTCCATTCGTGGTGACTTTGTCGAGAGTTTTGTGGCCAAACAAGTCAAGATCCCATTGGATGGTATTGAAGGCGTCAGTGGTTATGTGCGTGTACGGTTCCTATGGCAACCACAATTGTTGATCCGGAAAAAGACACATACATCAGTACTCGGTGATACACGCACGTATACCAACATGAATCTTACAAGCACCTCGTTACGTGTACCAACAATGACCAAATCCAGCTCTTTTCTTTCACCGGCTTCAGCTGCTGCAAGACCTTCCCCTACCAACGTAGCACCACCACCGCCACCATCACAACAACAACAATTACCAGTGACACCGCAACCAGCACCGATTGCTCGATCATCACCACTTGCACCCAACAACAGCACCAGTAATAGCTCTATCAACCGTACACCCACAATGAGCACAAGTCGTAATGGCCATACAAGAAATGAATCCCAAGCCTCTTCAATTCTATCTGCAAAGGAGCGTCATAGCGTGGATACCATGTCGATGAATGATGAGATGCTGCAACATGGTGATGGTACTGCAACCGGATTGGATGGCACAGTGTCAATATGCCTCGTTGAAGCACGATCATTGCGTGGCGTTGATAAGAGCGGCACAAGTGACCCCTATGTGCGACTACGATTGGGAAAGAAGCAGGTCTTCAAGACCAAACATGTCAAGAAAACACTTGCTCCACAATGGTAAGATACACACGAATGTCCAAGAAAAAAAATTCATTAATGATGGATGATCCTTTTTAGGAATGAAACATTCCGATGTCAAGTTTCTGCACAGCCAACGCCTATCAACTTTAAGGTGAAAGACTATAACCGTTTCAGTCACTCAGTGGAGCTTGGTCAATGCCAATGGAATCTATGGGATTTGTTACGACCCAATGACCAAGTGACTAGTATTGATCAGTGGCTTCCTTTATATCCCACCGGCCATGGTGAAATTCATGTTAGGATCGAGTTTACCCAATAAAGATGGCACATGCGGAGCTATCGGATGACCCTTTTTTTCTTTCTTTTGCCAAATACCCTTGAAGATGGGATCGTACATGATTTATTCAAAGTGAAAGAATGACTATTACAGCTATGACGCTATGGATCAACCCTTGCCCTGAATGATCATCGACGTTAACAAGGTTATGGCGATTGCTTTCTGCTTGCTTACCATGGATTGAGGACCAATCATCATTTAGCCATTCAAGTCCGCCGCATATAGCTTGGCCTGAGGCAGCAGAGTTCATACAACGACGACTTTGCAAGGTCCCGCATTTGTCTCTTTTTTTTTTTCCTTCTTCTCACTCATCAACACCAAGAAAGCTTGTTCAACCGTTTTGTTTATAACTTTTTTTCCCACCTTTCTCTTTATTTACCATCTTTGTTTCTTTATTCCGCCTATACATACCTTGTCGTTAGCGTGGCTCTTTGTACAAAGCACACCTGTCATTTGGAAACCACCTCTCATTCTCTCTCTCATATACACACACACAACTACTCGTACCTGTTTTATTTGAGCATATATACCATGAGTAAGTGTATACGAAAGGGGTGCATGTGTGTACATGGCTTCAAGTTGGCACGCGACATTGACCCATTGTGTGTGTGTGTGTGTCTGCTTGCTATAGCTGCACCTGCTCGTCGTAGCGTACGCACCCAGCCACCAAGGAAATCAACTTCCCGATCGACTACAGTGACCCAACCACCTCCATCGTTGCAACACGATACCCATTCAACTGCTGAAGACGACGACGACGACGACGAGGAGCTTGACCAAGAAGAAAGCTCGGATGGTGGATCTGTCACTCGTTGTCTTTGTGGAGAACAACGTAAGCTATCAATCATGCTGGGTCTATGTCTTATCTCGAACGCGTGGCACTCATAAAGGTACCTATGCAGATAATGTGGGTCTGATGGTTCAATGCGATCGATGTGAAGTATGGCAGCACTGTGATTGCGTGGGTTTGACTGAGAGTGATATGCCCGATCTTTATTACTGCGATCATTGTCAACCCGATAATCATGTCTTGTACAAGAGCCATGGCCGGTAAGTTCATACTTGAGAATGGGGTGGGGGATGAGCAATCTCATACATGGGGGTTGTGGGAATATGAGAAAAGGTTAGTACGTAGCATTATGTGCTGAGTTATATTCAATGGTAGATATAAACGAGCATATGATCCGAATGGTAACTACAACAACAACAAAAAGGAGGATCACCAATGTAAGTAACACCCTTTTGGGTTCTTTTATACATGTTCATACTTTACTCATCACCTCGTCTCTTTTTCAGATCCGGCTAATGGAGATGATGCAGAACATCGCCCTGTGAAAAGGAGGAAACGGCAAGATACCTCTCGACGTGGTAGGAAACGCCCTTCATCTCGATCTCAAAGGAATAATGCAGCATCAGCATCCGATAAACATGAAGATACAACAGAGGATGAACCACCTGAAGATGAAGGATCAACTTCCCCTGCAACATCGACCACTCCATCTATACCTGCAACCGTTGCCACCCATGCAACAGCACATTCAACCAACGCAATGACCACCTCTATCACCACTGGCAACAACAACAACAACGGCATCACCACCACTACCACTACTACCACCATTTCATCACCTTCTTCACCAAGGACACCTGCACCACCTTCCAACAATACCATTTCATCAGCAACAAAAAAGACATCGAATGGAAGGAGTAGGAATGGTCCATCACCACAGCAACAAGAGAAGCGTATGAAAAAGGGATCACCACGATTATCTACACCTGATGACATGCCTTCTTTGCATCAACCGTATTGGGATCAAGATGGATTACCAGTACGCGAATCATCACCACCTGCCAGAATCAAGTATCCAAATCCAAAAATGTCGATCACAGAGATGAACAAGCGAGCACGACAAATATTGGATTATGTCAGCAAGCTACAAATTGATATGGCAACCAAGAGAAGGGAGAGATCAAATTCTACCTCCTCCGCATCATCATCTTTAAGCAGTGCATCGACGCTACCCCTGGCGGAGGATGATCATCAAAAATGCGTCAGCCCTACTACACCGATCCCCGCTCTGGAACATCAACAACAACAACACCAACAAGTATTACCACCTGAATCTACATTGGAAATGATGGATCGCATCACTCATGACCTTGTCATGTTTCAACGCAAGTTTGGTTCGTCCCTCAAGCGATGAAATGTATTCCCAGGATCCTATGTTGTGTGTGCGCTGGGAACGTACATACATTTGTGGATCGACATTTGTCATTGTATGACACACAACGCATGACCACCACACACATCTCTCTTATTCAACTCGTTTATATTCCAAAATCGTGTATCTTCCTCTCTTTATATACATCCAAACACGCACACACACTCATACATCCCTCTTTGTCTCTCTCACTTTTTTTATTTTCGCTTTGGATTCTTCTTTTACCCGCTACAATGTCTAGACTCTTGCGGAATGAAGATCTCTAAAAATCTAACTTGAACCTTTTCCACCTTTGCAAACACACATACACACGCACCTTAGCTACAATTGTAAATCTTTCAAAAAAGTGCTTAAATCAAAAGGAATGACGCAAGAGTGACAGATGATGCTTCTATTGTGAGAATACGTTTATGAGTGATTTCACGCACACAGCCAGCAGGGGGACAAGGATCGAGAATAAGGGAATCTAAAATTAGGGAGCAACAAAAAACTGAGACAACGCACAGTAACCGGGTATGGACAATGGGTCAATTGGGGGGATCAGAGCGGTAGTGGCGGACTAATAAGGCTCGGTAATGTTGCTAAGTTTCAGTTTTCAGGCCATCGCGTGTTACACTAATTCTCTCATGTCCTTGGAACACTGACACCGAGATACGAAAAAAGAACATCGGGCTAACGAGATCTTCACCTCGTTTTTACCTTCTTTTTGTGGGTTCTTTTTTAGTATATAAAAAGCCATCCCTGGCGACAACCCAACAAATCACTTCAATTGCTGT
The DNA here is from genome assembly GCF_029851405.1 of Lichtheimia ornata. Lineage (NCBI taxonomy): Eukaryota > Fungi > Mucoromycota > Mucoromycetes > Mucorales > Lichtheimiaceae > Lichtheimia > Lichtheimia ornata. The sequence goes on from NW_026695363.1 coordinate 81,050, forward strand.
TTTTTTTCCACTTACTCGATACATTTTCCCCTATTTCGTTCATTTATTGTCCCTTTGTCGTTCCTTATGTTCAAGACCGCCATTATTGCAGCAGCAGCTATTGTTGGTGCTCAAGCTGTTACTACCAACTACACCAGCACCACCGACCCTACTAAGATCAACATCCCTGATATTGACCAAACCACCTCGCATGATCCCGCTAAAGAATGCACCTACTATGAATCGGATTACACTTACAACAAGGCCGAGTGGCCCACCGTTTGGGATACTGCCACCACCAACGGCATGAACACCAGCGCCGAGTTCAAGGCCCTTTGGGACTCCATTGACTGGTCCAAGGCTCCTAACGTTCAGCCTCGCACTATTGGCCCTGATGGTGGCCTTGTTATGCAAGGTAGCTTCATACATTGAAGAATGTTGTCTTGTAAAATCATTCGTACTAAACACAAGAATGTAACAGGCTACGATACTCAAAACGATCCTGATTGCTGGTGGAGTAGCTCTGGTTGTACCGTTCCCAAGCTCAAGGATGTCAATGCTGATATCTATTATTGTGATGAGCCCGAGACTCTTGGTTTGGTAAGCAAAAATTGCGCCACATTTACATCCTTTGTATTCTGACATCCATCACCATAGACCTTTGATGATGGTCCCAACTGCTCCCACAATGCATTTTATGATTTCCTCGAGCAAAACAAGCAAAAGGCATCCATGTTTTACATTGGTTCCAATGTCCTCGCTTGGCCCTATGGTGCTCTCCGTGGTGTCAAGGATGGTCATCATATTGCTGGTCACACATGGTCCCACAAGCTTATGACAACTCTTACCAACCAAGAAGTGCTTGCCGAGCTCTATTATTCCACCAAGGCCATCAAGTATGTCACTGGATTGACGCCTTTACATTGGCGACCTGTAAGTGATTGAATTGCATTGTAGCATATATTCAAGGACACTAACTCCTTGACTTTTAGGCTCAAGGCGATATCGATGACCGTGTTCGTTGGATTGCCACTCAACTCAACCTTACTGCTATCCTCTGGAACATCGATACTGATGATTGGGCTGCCAACTCCATGCCTGGTGTTACTACTGAGACCGTTCAACAAAACTACAAGGACTTTATTGAGATGGGCAAGAATGGTTCTTTCGCTGAATCTGGTGCTTTGATCCTCTCTCACGAAATCAACAACATGACTATGGACATGGCTATGCAAAACTACGAGGGACTCAAAGGTGCCTATGATCACGTCATTGATGTTGCCACCTGCAAGAACATCACCAACCCCTACGTTGAAGACTCCATCACCTTCCCCACCTTTGAACAATACATCAAGGATGGTGGTAAGACTAGCGGTGGTAGCTCTACTCCTGCTGGTGATGGTGAATCAGCTGCTTCCTCTATGGCATCCATCAATGGTGCTCTCTTTGCCAGTGCCTTGTTTGCTGTTCTTGCTTTCGCTTAATCGTTACATCTCCCTCCATCTCATCACTTCCTCCTCCTTGAAATCCGACTCCTGTATTCCATAATAAAAATTCAGCAGATACACATCCTCCATGTATGTCTCTATGTATCATTCACTATTTCATCTATGGTCTTCTCTTTTACAATGATGATGTAAAGTATCCTTTATGTCGTACTACACAAAAGAGTCGATCTCTATGATGTGTACGCGCGCGCTGTAATAGTAGAGGTATGGATGACAATTATATGCCAAAGTAAATTAGACTTGCAGAATATGGTTTGGTCGCAATTACCTGGATCGGGCACATGCCTGTTTGCGTTGTTACACAAAACGATCTGCAATCTGCTGCTCGCTTTAAAATTTTTCTTGGCATACGCATATCCCGAGAATGTTAAAACTTGATCGACGTGGGTGACAGAAAGTTACCAGGTAAATGCTTCAACAAGGCGATCACCCGGTTGGCATTGCGTATACACAAGCGTGGGATGAAAAAAGTAACCCATGACTATGCTACGGTGTGTAAACACGAAATGAAACATGATTTTAGGTTCTAGTCTCTAGTTACTACTATTAGCATGCATGCTCTTTACCACGTTGGTATGGGTCGATGTATTTGTGTATGCAAGGCGGCATTGCAACATGTGAGTACCTTTCGGGGTTAATTATTGGGATCGCTGTTTGTGTAATAGAAATAGCAAAAAGGTGGTAGTACACGCTGGGATGTGCCTCGGCCATTGTGCTCTCATCCTCACATGATGAATACCATGGCAACCCACCTCTATTGCAACGCATTACAACAAAGGGATGATAGCTTACAACGTAAGAATGATTGATCATGCACCTTTTTTCATGTATGAAGTCATCCTCTTCAGACATCTTAGGTGTCAAATATTGGGCTATTCTATTTATACAACCGGAGGCTGCGTTGTTGGTTCCTTTTTTCGTGTTTGCTCGGTATCCTTTAATCAATTTTCTACCTTGCGCTCCAAGCCGATGGCTTCCCGCTGTTCCGGTTTCAAGCATAAATCAATGACCGTTTGCATAGCATTGCATTGAATGACACGTGTAATGTGCCATTTGATGAGGCATGTAGTAAACCCACGTGGTTAGTAAGGGGACGTACATCATACATCATGGTCCCTAAATGTTCTCAATTGCTGACTAGGAGCATTATACTAAGAAAGATTGCTTGTAGGACAATGCATATTCAAGTTTGATGATGCCAAGGCACGATCCAGAATCATTAGTATCATTCAGACGCTCTATTACCCCACCACATAATAGCGTTATACATTTGACTATCGTCGTTAGTGTAACGATTTTAATAAATTAACAACCACAAGCTCGCGTAGACTCGCCATGGCACTAAGTTAACCCTTGCCATAATAGCTGTGGCGTGTTTGCAGCTATAAGAGGAATAAACCATGATCGATTGTGGCGGTTAGACCCCTTCACAACAAATCAATTTTTGACCCTGAAAGTGCATGACCCTTATGCAAATCGCGTTTCTTGGCAGCAGCAGCATCATCAAGGATAATAGATTCTCCCATATATATCCATCTCACTCGCTTTTACATCATCAAATGTGGAATCATTGTTGTATTAACATGCTAATTGAAAGAAAAATGGGAGGTTTCATCTGTTTGGGCTGTTGAATGTATGATGCTGAAAGGTGGGGATAATCTATTGAAAGACCTTGCGATCGCTCAATTCGGATTCTTCCATCTTGGTATCCGCAATTCGGGCCTTGCGTTCATCCGTAGCCTGAAGTCGGTTCTGATACTTTTGAATCTTATCTTTACGCAATGCAGCACGGATCTAATACAAGTACCATGTATAAGTCAACACCTCCTTCTCATCTCAAATGCCAATCCATCGAGATACTTACAAAGTTGGGGCTCACAAACTCTTGATTCTCGTAAACAGTGGGACCACCAAAAGAGCCATCAAAGATACGGATCACCGTCAAACAGAAACGAGGACCAATCTCAACGAGGGAAATGTCACCCTTGTCTTTGCTTGTGAATCCAGGAGTATTCTCTTTGTTCTTCTCCACAACCTTGAATGATACAAAGCGTTACAACATCATTCATAGGACCATCCTCCATTCCTTTTTCTCCCTTTTTACCTGATAGTTTCGGAACCAGATGCGGTTGTCTGCAATAGAGAATGAAAGCACGTGATCGAAGAAGGGTTTTGATCGGCGAGAGCCCTTGGGAACATTGAAAACTTGAGCCAAAAGTTCCTTGAGCAATGCCCAGTGAGGTGCTGACTCGAATGACTTGTCGAATGAAAGAATAGGACGAGAACCCTTTAAGCAATTGCCAGTCATCTTGAGCTCATCCATGGTATGCACTATACAACAATAGCGCTTATCAATACATACATACACTCCTCTCTTTTCATCCTTTTCTCACTCACAGTTTTGAACGTGGAACTTGACTGAGGGACCATTGGGAGTCTTTGCCATCCATAAATACAAGTCTTGTCGCTTTCGCACCTCGAAAAAGACGCAGTTGTTGCAGTTGTTGAGTTCAGCGAGCTCGTTCAAAACAAACAAGTTGTTCTTTGTGTCGAATTTCGAATCCTTCTTGGCATGAGGCATCAAACCTTCGAGATCGGTGAGCAAATGGCGGTAACTATCCCATTGGGCCGTTAGCAGATCGATCAAACAAAAGTCTACAAGAGGGATCGCTTACCGATAGACAATACCACGCGAGGAGAGCATCAAGACACGTTGCTTGTTGACCCGTTTATCTTTGCTGCTGCTGCTGCTGGAGCCATTGACTTTCTTCTCGACTGACTTGTATACGGAGGCCATTGTGGAAATGTCAAAGATCTGAAAGAGCTGCTGAAAAAAATAGTGCAAGTCCGGCAGTGTTTGTATCCCAGACCAGCCACTTAGCTTACTGCTTCCTTTCTAATGCACGCACAGCGATGTGATCCACTTCAACTAGAATCCTATTATGGCATCCCATAGTATCTAAGTAGACACAAAAAGGACATTAAAGATAGTTTGATACAACAAAATCTCTTTTGTTATGGGCGCAAGTGATAGATGGTTGCTGCTATTAGAGAGTTGCCACCTATCGTATTTCACGCATCTTTCCTCTATGATACCACCTTGATTGATTACACAATCAAAGACCAAGAATTGACCCTTGTTGTAGTCATTCTTAGTGTTTCATTGTTATCCTGCCTTTCATTGTCGTCATCGTTGTCATTGTAGTATTCGACTTTGTAATAGGGTAAGCCTTGATTGTATTGGTATCCATGGCAATGGATCATCACATAGATTGCTCTTGTCATCCTTCGTCGATGATTGCTCTTGATCCAATTATAGCGTTTGGTTCTTCTTCATGATAAACAACCCTTCCTTACGGAGCATCACTCATTGTTGTTCCTTTTTACACCAACACACGCACCCACAGCAATACACGATGATGATTCTCTTGTATACAATCAAAGAAGATGATTTACTAAAGTCATGTATTGCATGTATAATTGTGAAGGAGAAGGCTCTATGGACCGTACGAGATATAAACGACGTATAGACAATTTCATGCAGCGTTGCTTGACGTATCCAAGAAATCAACAAAAAGAGACAGTAACGGAGCTTCAATGGGATTTGACTACAGCAGGATTTTTCTGCGGCAGTGGATACTCTCTCCTTCGCACAACGCACACGCACGTCCTTATGGAAACTGATACGCCAAAAGAAACAGCCGCACCTGGAGATTGGGAAATCACCAATGAAACAGCAGTCGAGACGACAGCGGAAGAGGAGCAACAAGAGAATGAGAATACCGAGAACGGCGTGACAAAAGAAATTCTGAAAGCTCTCGATGACTTGCCTGGTCTCATGGAAGAGGTATAGATACGACACGACTTGCGCTCGCACTCAATGGGCCTGCTAACAATGCGTCATTGTAGCATAAAAAAGACAGCACCAATTATGAGCTCAACTACAAGCTAGTGGAGTGCTTGAAATATCTCAACATGCCAGAGTTCACCGAGAGCGCACGTGAAGACATGCACAAGTTGTATCCTCTTACAGAAAGTGAGTGACATCTTCCATCACTTTGATTCCATATTAACCTTGTTTCTTCTATAGGTATGTGGATGGATTGGATCAAAGATTATAAACTTGCGGCAACAGATACAGAAGGCATTCGCAAAGTGCTGTCATTGTACGAGAAAGCCAGCGAGGATTATCTTTGTAAGTCAATGTCATATACTCAGGATGTCATTGTTCGCTCACAACAACACGCTTGTAGCTATCCCCATCTGGAAATCATTTGTGGAATATGTTCTGGAGCTCTTTGACAACCAATGGAATAACGAGGACCGCGTCAATAGGACTCGTGCCAATCTCAAAAAGGCTGTACAAGCAACAAAGTGGCATATCTCTCAAGTAAGTTGTGATTCTAGGAATGCGATCAATGCAAAGACTAATATCCTTTTACAGAGTCAAGAAATCTGGAACCCATATATTCAATTCCAAGTCGAATGGTTGGAGGTAATAAGCGGGACGCGTGTGTGCCTTCTTTCATCTCAACTGATTTACATATCTATTTAGCATCTTGAAAGGTATTGGAAGGATGAAGGGGGTATGTCGAGAAGAGATTGGATGCTAAATCATTGGTATATAGTCCAACATCAGAGCAGCTTGATCAAGTGACGCAGGATTATCTCGATCGATTGGGCACGCTTCATACAGGTAAATGGGGGATGTTCAATCTAGGTAATAACCGTTGTATTCACACCACCTTCTTATAGATCATGAGAGCACATTCAGCCAATATTCGACATTCAACACCAAGTGGGATAATGCAAACTACGAGAAGAACATGGTCAGGGCCAACAAGGTGTATTCAAAAACAAAGGCAATGATGAATGAATGTGATTACTTTGAGCTCAAGCTGGTAAGTGGGTAGGGAGGGTGCTGTTAAATGAGCTAGCATGTAACGTTGTGCATGTTTTAGGCTGAGAGCGGTTATAGCTTGGCGATGTTTTGCGAATACATCGAGGCTATGAAGCTCAAGGAAAAGTCCTTTCTGAACTATACCCAAAATCTCTATGAACGCGCTGTCGCTTTGTATTGCACTGATGTTGCTCTTTGGGATGATTACATTGTATTCTTGGTGAGTAGTCCTCGTTACGATGCGTGTGAATGTTCATGATATACTAACAAGAGGATATGTATATAGCTGGATCGTGCCCGTATACCTGTTGTGTTGGAGTCAGTAACCAAAAGAGCCATCCGTAATTGTCCATGGTCAGGTGTCTTGCTAACACATCACGCCAGGAGCTTGGTAAGCATACGAAGGATGGATCTAAATGACTTTTTTTCTTCTGACAGTACTTTGCTTATATAGGAAGCTCGCGATGCGGAACCTAGTCATGTTCTCGGTATGTTACTCCCCGTTTCTTAACAAGGAAGAAGAATACATACTCACGTGCACTTCATAGAGGTTTTCAAGGCTGGCACAGAAAATAAGACACTGATGGCAAGCCAAGAGGATATCATTGCTCTTTACCTCGGTAAATGTGATTATCTCCGGCGACGTATTGACTTGGACGTGGAAGATCGTAAGTATAATTTACAAAATGGTGTGTATTCGTTGATGGGTAGTAATGCAATCATTTGTGATAGATGGCGTTGATGAACACGGCACACCTCTGGTACCAGCGAAGGCACTGCGCCTGACAATTTTAGACGGCATTGCAAAACTTCAGGGTAAGTCCAAGTGGAGGAGCATATACCCCCCTTAATGAGGCTATTTATACTTTATTACAGACCTCAATGCTAGCGATCCTTATTTCCGCCTAGAACGATACGCTACTTTTGTGGAGGTTTGTAATAATAACGTACGTGAATTGGCATCCAATTGATGATGATTCTGTAGATTACACATGGTGGCGACCTCGCATACGTAAGGGGATTGTGGGAAAAGGTCGTCAATAAGTTTGGCAAAAACGTGGAAGCATGGTTGGCGTATATCCAGTTTGAAAGGTTCGTAGTTGCTTATCTTTGGAATCAACTTCTCCCGCTAACATCTTGGATTAGATCCGTTGGAGATGTTAAAAAGTGCGAGTCTTTATTCAAGCGTGCCATTGCCAAGCAACCAGATGATCCTGAACGATTGATGCATGCATGGTTAAATATGGAACACGAAGTTGGATCCTTGACGTCAATGCAAGATGCCCTCGTCCGTATCAACAAGAAAACAAAGATGTTGACTCAACAATGGCAGGTACGTGGTACAAAAGGTACTTTTTTATCAAACGAATGGATGGATTTATGCATCTTCGTTTTAGGCTGCCTATGCAATGGAAGAAGCCAAACAAGGACAAGAATGGGAAAAAGCACTCAAAGAAAAGGTTGGTTTACTACAATGATGTATGGGGTGATGAATTAACAATTGGATCTATAGCAAAAGAAAGCCCAGCATCGCCTCAAGCTGAAGCAAAACAGGAAACAAGCACGATCGGCTGAATACGCATCACGAGCACCTGTCAAACGAAAGGCGGATGATATGGATGAGAATGCACAAGAAGATGTTGAGCCTCCTCAAGCTGATACGGAGGTGGAAGTTACTACTACAACAGCATCATCATCATCATTAGCTGAATCCTCGCATGTGGATGATACCGCTACAGCAACAGCAGCATCAGCCGAATCCTCGCATGTGGGTGATACCACTACTACTACAGCACCAGCAACAACAATTGAAGATAACAATGCTCCATCGACATCACCATCTCAGACCAAGCGTCGTCGTATTGAAACGAATGAAGATGAAACCACAGCCAATCGATCAACTCGTACAGGTGGTAGAGGGCGTGGTAGAGGAAGAGGATATCAAGGTCCCACACGACTCCTTGGACGTGGAATAGGACGTGCTGGCAGGTTGGCTATGCCTTCTACCCGACCAACACCACAAAATCAAGATGCATCAACAACAAGTGAACCTACTGAATCAGCCTCAGAAGAATCAGCAAAGCCCAAATCTCAAGATGATTTTCGTGCAATGTTACTTGGCAAAAAATAAAGCTTGACATTTTCCACATGACTTGTAATCCTTCTCGTTCTCCTTTGTGAAACCAACCACCAAGATAGATAATGCGCTTATGTAGCAGCAGCTGATGTTTACATGCCAAGCAAATGTGTCACAGCCGAGATACATGTTACTGCGGTGGTGTAAGATCCAAGCTTTTCCCTTTCTATTATAGGACTATCTCTCTTGCGAATGATATGGTATTAATAAATACACATTTGAAATCACTGTGATGAATCTTAAAAAGGACAACGGCTAAGATCAATAAGCAAAGCTATCGTTGTGCCTCGAGGATCCGGGTTTTGTTCCGATTGAGTCATGCAAGAAGTGCCAGCAATTGAGTCAAATGGGCGGTAATTCGGGTCGCGGCTGAACCGGGATAGACATTTGTTGCGCGGAAATGCGGGTGAGTTTTTCTACCAACCACATCTTTTGCACTCCTTTTTTTCTCACTCCTACTGCGTGCGTGTGTGTGATGATAAAAGCGCCAGGTGTTCGGGTCGCAGATTATTTTATTTCTCTTCTTTACCCACTTTTTCCCTCCATTATGCAGACAACAACAAGGAACACTACCTATGAAACTAATACATCCGACGACGTCTTTTCATCCTACAATGGACTCTTTATTACCAAGGAGAAATCATTATCAACTCGATGCATCGATTGCCCCACCGTACAAAAGACAAAGACGCGATCCCAACTAGAAAACAAAGAACACCACCATGACGACAAGGATGATACATGTACCAAGGAGGAAGAAGACGAGTTATTACCTTGTCGATTATCAAGCTCGGAAGCCAAGTTTACTTTTTGGAAGGACATCATGATTGCAATTTGGGCTACGACTCCGTGAAAGAACTCTTTTCTCGGTCGTTTTTTGCCGTATAGCCAACTTTTTTCTCTCTCTCGTCTTGCATATACATTCATACCAAAGCGCACCCACACAAAGCAATCGCTTTAATATACCAACCTCCTTCATCATCCCATCCCCCATCCACCGCATACCTAGCCATCTTTTTTCACTCATGTTTGTACTTTGCCAAAATGAAAAGAATACATCATGCATCATTATACAATAGCGTAAACAAGAATAGGGTGATGAGTCTGTGCGACTGTTATATAACCAAGAAGAGGAAGTTGTAAACATCAGGTGCTTTTTTGTGTTTTGAAGCAAACAAGGAGAAGATCACAAACGACGATGCATGATTGCTTCTGGTTTATGATTTGACAGCGAGCAACGACGGGTGTGTTGTGTGCTGCATATTTTGAAAAGGGCGCTTTGAATAGCTTCTCATCCAACCAAAAAAGTCCATTTGGCACTCAGTGCTCCATACCTGCCATTAATTGCTTTTCCTCACCTGCCGCGCTTTTCACTTTATCACCACACGTTCGCTCACTCTCTCTTTCTTTCTTTTTCACTCTCTTTGTGTGTACATTTGTCAATCCTTTACCCATACAGTCATGGTAAGCCTTGTTCGAATTGGGAATGGGATCGCCCCTTTATTGTGCATTGGGTCCCAATGGGTGCTATGTTTCGGATCATCCTGACACACGACTTTTTTTCATTGTAGAGCACAGGCACAGACAAGGCAGTTGGCGCTGTAGCGTTCTTTTCAGCGATTGCTATCTTTGTATATTATACCTTGTGGTCTCTTGTCATGGTATGTGTTTCATTTGGATAAGGATTGAATTGGAACTGATATGGGCGTGGATGATGATGATGATAGCCATTTGTCGATGAGGACCATCCTTTACAAAACTACTTTCCACCTTGGGAATATGCTATCCGTATACCATTGGTGATTCTCATTGTGGGTTTGACGGTGATCTTTAGCTTCCTAGGATTAGCTATGGCAAAGAGCAAGAATGCACAGACGAAAAAGGCCAAATAAAATGTGTGGATATTGATGATGATGATGATGATGATATTGAGACACTTTTATTGCTTGTGTTGTTGTGGAACGACTTTTGGTTGGCGTGCCTTTTGACGTGCCAGCAGGATAGGTTCAGCCATCAATACCAATGCCCATCCAACGACATACACCCATACATGGAAGAAATTCAATGCACGCCATACTTGACACGTACGCGACCAATACAGCAAATCAAAAGGCGGGACCAAGAAATCGACAGTGCCCATTGTGCATATAATACCCAATACGTCGTACACTGGTTTCAACATTGGAAGTGGATCCTTGCCATCAGGTGTCATAACAAGGGGTCGAACACAACGACGAATACGACGACCCAGCATTTGATAAAGACCTGTGCTGATGAACAATACTAAAAGATGGCACCGATATTACAATTCATGCATCCATTTGGAAAGGGGATATCGACAAACTTACAATAATAGCCAGGATGGAAACCATGCCATACGCTGGAAACGACGTAGGTAATGATGGTTGCTAAGGTGGTTGGCTTGGTATTGGGAGGAACGAGACGCACATAGACATAATGCTTCAGCCAATGATTAGCGCCAATATTCCAGTTGTTGGTGAGGGATTTGTAAGAGTCGGCGAGTTCGCAATAGCGTAAATTATAGTTGCTTAGTCTATCCCATCGATGTTGCCCTGTTTTCGTATCCATGCCATTGTATCCAAATCCACTCAAAATACAGCTTCCTTCAGAAAGTGACCATACGCAATAATACTTGCATCGCGTAGATGTGGCACCCACGAACACAAACCAAAGTCTATAATACCACATGTGTGTGTGTGTGTGCATAAATAAAGGGGATCAATGATCCGAAGGGTGCTTTCGTTTTACCTTTTCAAAAAGGATTGTGCTGCAAAGCTGGGTTCCAAGGCAAGGACAAAGCTGTAGGAGGGTGCCACCATTGTCAAAAACAAGATAATGACCAAACTCTTTGCAAGCACACGCATAGTGGCAGGCCATGGTGACAAGTGTGCATCTTTGGATAAGAAAAAGTAATGCGTGTAACGGATGTAATCCATGTACTCGCATGTTGGTCCTGTAAGGAAACCACCGAAAAAGAAGATCCAACCAAAATACTCGATCCAACTTGGGTACTGCTTGATCTGCATACGCTTGTTGTAATCGGTGACAGCACCCATCCTTCCATCGCGTATGTTGAATCCAAACGAGGATAGTTTGATGGATACAATCATTAATGCACCTGAGTAATCCAACTCGCCATCACCTTCCACGCCCTTCATTTGACGATCAATATGGCTACGTAGTTTTACATGCACACACACACATGATCAGCCATCACTGTATCCTCTTTACGCTACTACAAAAAACTTACCATGCAGCCATACTTGTCATTACAAGCACAAAATTGATCCAGGGGGCGTTTTTACCATCGTAATACTTCATAAAGAGGTACGTAACCAAGCATGTCATGGTGATGTGGAGAAAGCCTTCATAGAGCCGTAATACGCCCACCATGGATATGACCGTGAATGCAATAGAGAATAGGTGCTTGATCATGGGTTGATCGGGTGGGAGTCGACGATAGAGGAGGGCACTTGGATAGGTTGATAGGATACAGGTAATCAACTTGAGTTGATCTCCTGTGATTTGACCACCCATATAGCTTGCTAGCTTCTCGAACAAAGGATCCATCTTACGTCTCTATTCTTTGATGTACTTTTGGTGGCAAATAAAAGAGGAGGAGACAAGACCGGGAAAGATTGTAGTGAAAGGAAAAAAGGGGAAGAAGAATGATTCACACACGCACACACACGCAACAGTGACAAAAGAAAAAGGATAAAAGAGGAGTACGTAGTAGGATGGGGTAACGGGGAGAGCCAGTAAATGTTCACGAGAAGGGGGTTCTCTAAAGCAAAGGGGAGCATGTGCAATGAAAAGGGATATGTAAGCAACGAATTAAAGAATGGATGGATGGTGGATGGCTCGCTTTTTTTTCCCAATAGCGACACTGGTTATCCCACACGTGGAGAATTCATGGTCATGGGCAACGCACCGGACGTATGTTCTTTATTTTTTGTGGACCACATGTATCCTATCTCTTGTTGCCATGGATACCAGATCCATCATTACTATGATACTTTTTTAAAGTGCAGGGGCTTTATGCGTTGACAGTCTCCTTGTTGATGCACATACATACACACACATTCAGGGACCTTTTTGCAGCTCATGGCGAGTACATTGCTTGTTTGATAAATGCGTTTGGTTGTATTGTTGTTGTTGTTGTGACAAAGAAATCAATGATGCGAAAAGAGCAAAAAGGGAAAAACAAGAGGGAAGCTGGTTGGTATTATGGAATGACGATCATGATGTTGTTGATGGGAATATGAAGAGGGCGAGGGCGAGTGAAAATGGACATGTAGTGTGTTGTGTACAGTAATATGGGTGATGTCTGATGCTGTTGTTCTTCTCTACAAGTTGGATTTGGTGACATACCAGGCCATCTCGTATTCCTTTTGTGTAAAACCACACTTTTCATAGAATGGGATGTTCTTTGCAGAGCAATCAAGGATGACTACAATGATGATGTGAGCTTATCATCCTTTTTTATCCCCCATCCCTTCTCCTTTTAACTTACCCTTGTAGCAGTTTCGCTTTGCACCAATGTACTTGAGTGCCTGGATAATGCGGAGACCAAGCTTCTTGCCTTGTTGTTGACCGTCTACTGCAATGTCTTCAATATGACCAACGAGACCGTTGTTGTGAACAAATTTGCGTTCAACAAAGATAGTGCCTGCAGCAACCACCTTGTCGATGCGGTCATCACAAATGGCAATGGTGAAATCTGGAAAAGAAGAAGCAAAAGAGTGTAAGAGTCGGACTTGCATGGATCATCAATAGGACAACTTACATTCATGGTTGTGTTGCTTGAGATAGTTGAAGCGTTCTAATGAAAAAGACAATCGTTTATATGAGTCATCCATCCTTCATTTATAATAAAGCAGCAACTTACCCATCCATTCTTCCTTGGTTTGGTTACCAACTTCAGTCAAGACTTCCAAGACCTTCAAGAAACCGCGTTCGTAATCATTAGCGCGCAAAGGACGCAAGGTGTAGCCTTCGGGTAAAGCGGCTTGGACTTGGGGAGAGATAAGAGATTCGTCAAAGAGAGCGATTTCAGCAACCATGATGTGTATTGTATGTTTATGAATGAATAAAAAGAGATATAACAAAATGGAGGATGTTGAATGCGTTGTTGCTTTATATATTGGTGTGTCCAATCCGATTGACAGGTTCCGCGGTTTGGCCTCCTTGATTTCCGCGGGATGCTATTTTTTGCCCTGGTCGCACACAACACACGCACCACACACACCTCCACACAACCACGTATCCCATAATTGATACCATCGACGCTTAACCTAATATCGCAAGAGGAAAATATAGCACACATGGGCTGCATCACTTTTCCCTCGGCATTTGACTTGACATCATCATCGCCATTATGATCATGATGCATTGTTGTTGTTGTTGTTGTGATGATGGATAACAAAGACGTCTCTCATTGATTCAATGGATTACGTTGAAGCACCACGTGCACGATGAAATTATTAGGTGCCTGCACCAAGGCGGTATTCTCTTCTCCTTATGGGCCCCCCACATGTATCTTCTTATCAATGCTCCGATCTGTTAATTCCATGGATCCAGCCAAAGCAAAATGCAGTTTCCACTTTTGGAACGCCGCAATTCTACACAAACCAGAGACGAGCACTGCTGTCAGTTCGGTCTCCCTTTCTCTTTGGGTAAAACCAATGAGCAATGTCCCTGCATACATCCATCCATAGCCAAGTTATGGTAATGATGATGGTAAACCCTAGTACAACAATGGCCTCTTCATTGTACATAAAAATGTGCATAATGAAAATCTTACACCAAGAACAACAACATTGTCAATGTTCATTTGTACAACCGATCTGTCATTGGATACATGTAAGTAGGCTGCTCCACCATCACTGTAGCTGCTACCTACTACTGCTATCATTTGTTGCAGTACATGTACGATGCTGCACATGGCTGCATGCAGCAGCAGCATCACGCAAGGTCTCAATCGCATCAACAAGAACAACCTCCTTGAAACTATGTATTCGATTATTCTATGTGTGCGCACGGTTCGTTGTTTGTTTATATGAATGACTATCACATTCATTCACACAATGTGTCACACTACACTCTTTGTCGTTCCCACCACTACCACCAGGAACATGCTCTGGGTGTGCTTATGGCTGAAAAATGAAAGATGAAAGATGGTATCTCGTTTCTTTTATATATAAAGTTGGTGATATGATGTTGTTAGGGGGGGGGATAAAATAAGAGAGACTTGAGAGAGAGAGAGAAAGAAATGGTATAAGGTGTTGCTTGATGTAAACTTTTTTTTTTACGTGATAGGTGTTATGTGGTCTCGTGATGTTCGAGAAGCCGAACAAGACCTTCAATACGATAGTATTTGGCCTATGTAAATAAAATGTCAGGTACGTGTACGTCTTTTTGCCGAATCATTGATATACCTCTTGCAAGAGCTCTTGGCACAAGGCATCATCTTGCAGCACTGCGGGTGGAATCTATCATAGATAAAAAGTCATTTACGACTGAAAGAGGAAAGAGGCACCTGCTTGTAGTAACATACCCTTGAATCTCGTAAATAGTTGAGCACCATCCGGAAGCAATGGGGATCACGGTCAATAAAGTAGGATCCATCCTCCTCGGCTACCAAACGATGACGTCCTGAAAACATGGTTGCCAATAAGCTGTTTTCATCCTTCTTCAAGGTGCTCAAAGATGTCTATGGCAAAGCATGTGAATATCATACACAAGGTTCATTTTTCCCCAAGTTTGAAAGATTACCTGATAAACCTCTCCACCAATGTTGAGCTTGATCTTATCGGTTTGCTGAAAAGTGGTTGTTCCTATAGATAAAAGATGATACAACTGGGTTGGTGGGTGGACCGTGTGCGAGTTTTGTGTGTGTGTGTCACTCACTTACCATGAGCCTTGTGATCAGTGGATGCCTCAAATGAAGCCTTTTCCCTATCGAGCCGGTTGCGTTTGTTCATAAGGCCACGGCACAACTCGCTATAATCCGTTGCCAGGTGACCTTGGAAGTTTTCTTTTGTCCTATCAAACTTGGCTTCCAGCTCTCTCAAATCTTGAATAGTATGCTCCATGTTGGCAAAGATGTCTTTCTTTTTCGTGTAATACGTCTCTTGCAACATCTTGTACTCGGGTTGATAGTCTAGATAGATAGATAGCTTATGTAAGAAATGATATCACTCTCTGCTTGAATGTATATGTATGTACCATCCCATACACTGCCCCAAGCGCTGTTGGTGTTGAGACTTGAAAGCGTGCTTCGAAGTCGTTCTACTTGATCGTCGTCGTCATGGCGATAGTAGCCATGGCGTGTGAAATCGAGCTCATCCAAATGATCACCAGCATAACGAGTGGGTCGACCCGAAGACGAAAGAGGTGTGGAAAGTGAAGAGGTGGTGGTGGTGGATTCATAACAAGCTGTTGTATCATAAGCAGGTGGTTGCTCGCCAGCACTTGTGGGTCCTGGTGTGGTGGGACTTTGTTCCTGGAAACGTACAGCAGGATGTGGTTCTTGTTCATCCACAAAAGAGTGACGATATTGACGTTGTTGTTGTTGTTGTCTTTCTTGTTGCACGTAATAATGATGATGATGATTAGTAGTAGTGGTGGTAGTAGGAGTGGGAGCCACCTCGCCACTTGATGCGTTGTTGCTGTTGTATTGCTCCATGACGATGCCAGTTAATGTCCGCTGTGGTAACTCGGGCGACCTGTGTGTGGGAGAGTGTGGATTGTTGGGTGTCCAATATTCGGCATGATCCATGTTCAACGTGGCCGAGCACACGAAAAGAAAAAGTGAATGGTGTGGCACAACAACAAAAAGAAAGAAGAGAGAGAGAAAAAGAAAGAGAGAAAAACGACCACCACGAGAGCAAAGAAACAAAGCCTGTGCGCGTGAGTTATCCATTTTTGGAAGATCGAGTTCCTCGCACAACACTAGATTTTACACACACACGCACACACATGGGTTGCAAAGAAAATGATATGCTTGCTTGTTTGCTGCGTATTACATTAGAGAGAGAAAAAACGAATGGTGATGGTGATGGTGGATGAAACGATGGGGGGAGCAAATACATGAAATATAAACGGTAATGGGTAAAGCTGCTAATGATGATTGTTGCATGATGTTGATATGAGGTGGTGGTGGGGTATTCTTATAGGATATTAATGCTGCTTCTTCATGATGATACCAGTGGGGCAAATATCGGCATAAGCACAAGCGTGTTTATCGGTCTCGAGGTTTGTGATCAAGGTCCTGACAAAGGCTTGTTCATACTTTGAATTCTCAAACACGGTGGTAAGCGAGTCTGAAGGACATCGGAGAAAGTTGGGTGCATACACCATGGCAAGATTATGCACATTCATTCGTGTATGCTGGGTCACATCTTCTTGATTAAAGTCCTATAAAAGATACATATCACATAATGAGTCACTTGTTCATATGAATGCAGCAGCAGCACAGCAGCAGCAGCATGTCATCATCACCGGATCTCGTCATTGAAAAAACTAACCTGTACAAAAGCAATCATGTACATGACAATACGTCGGTTCACTTCAGGTAATGCATTCACGATAGCAATCGCTTCCTCAGGATTCTCGGCACATTGGATACATTTGTCATAGTACTCTGCAGTAATCAATGGCTTTTCAAGGTCACGTAACCAATATTTGAGTAGTGATGCGGGAACATTGGGATCCGTGATACCGCATGCGTCGTAGTTGCCATTCTCAATGCGAATGCGCTATATTTTAAAGTTTCAATCCGTGTCAGCCGACCTTGTCATGATACATCTCTCTTTCTTACATACCAAGTCGGTCACTTCTTCTGCATCTCCAGGGACACGAAAAATGCCTTCCGAATGCTTGCCGTTGAGTTGTAGCACAGCATCTGCCAAAAAAGGTACGATCTTGGGTAACTTGAGCCCATTGTCGCAATGGATCGGTAATGACATGATCAAATCGAGACTTTCACCAAAGACGGAAGGTTTAAAGGGTGCCTCCTACATTATAAAAGATGGATCAGACATAGGGGAGAAGGATGTTTTTAGGAGGTCCTTTCTTACCTTGGCTCGATCAATTTCAGCTGCCGTCAAGACCTTTCCCTTGGCTCCTCGTGCGCATATACGTTCCAATTTTCTTGACACATGCTCGCTCATGATATCCACCTTGTTGGCACATGTCATTTTCTTGTGCTGGTCGACAAAGTTGTTGAGATAGGATTCCAAATTCTTGGATGGAGGAAAAGTCATGCTCACCACGCATAAAATTTCCCAGCCTTTTTGAATGCTCTTGCTATAAATGGATTGTGTCAGTCATATGTACGTGTGTACCCTCCTAACTTTCTCTCTCTTCCTCCTTAATCATTTACATGGTTGGATTCTTGTGCAACTGTTTGCAAAGTTGGACGTAGATCTCATCTCGCATTTGGCCTTTGCTGATACCACAACTTAGAATGTATTGGTATTCGTCAATCTCGCTTGATTGTCGATGACGTGGTCGATCACCCATGATGGTTTGAATGGTCTTGAAGCACTTTAGAGCGTCCTTGTGAAGATCGCGATTCAACATCATCAAAGGTTGCTTAATGCCATCGCGTGTCCACTGCAACATTTCATTCATGGGAACTTGTCGTCGAAAGATCAATCCTCGCTTATGGGTTGCAAAGTATTTTTTGGCGAATCCATCGATAGCAAATTGGGTGATTTCTTGTTGCAAGTTGGTAGGGAGTGCTGGTCTATAGAGCAAAGGATCAGTAATGTCGATCTTGATCATATACAAAAAGCATGCAACTTACTTTTTACGTGTTTCTCCTCCCATCATCATGGTTGTTGTTGTTGTTGTAGTAGTATGGTGGTCGTTGATGGTAGCCTGATCCAGCAGACATCCTCCATGCACAATGCATGAATCGGTTGAAGAACAAGAAACACCAGGTCGCATTACTTCAGCTGCATCTAATAACGATCGTCGCCATTATTACTTCAACAACAATCACAATCATAATAAATGGCGTATCCTTACGTACCTGGATTGTTGACAGGTGAGCTCACTGCAACGGATCGAGTGACCAAATTCTTCCAAGGTGTTGTGTGTTTAAGAGCGGAAAATGTCGATAAACGGCGCATGGGTCCAGCAATTTCTTCGGAGCACTAGTAGTTGCATAATCATGCGTCAAGATCAGTACAACAACTATGCATTCGCGCAATTCTACACATACCACACTTTGTTTACGAGCCCATCTAAAACCAAATAGACCAGATGAGCTGCTTCCAGGTAATACATCCGATAATGAGTTTTGTGAATCTTGTCGTTGACACATTGCTGTGGTGGTGGTGTTGTTGTTTGTAGAAGGAGCATGTCGTATACTGCCGGTGCCATCGGATGGTGAACGTTGATGTTTGCTGGTAGGTGGGACAACCGTTGTACGCATGGGTGTCAAATCCAATGATCGGCTATTGCGTTTGGGGATTGTATCATCAAGTAGACTGCAACTTTCATCAGCAGGTCGTGCCACATGTAATTGAATGTTGGACTAGAGATCAACATGACATGTCAATACACATACATATAATAACCTGATGGCGGGGTTGTAGAGAAGGGGTCATGTATAAAGTGAAGGGGGAGAGAGCCAGGGAGATCAAGAGGAGAATAGTAGGAGAAAAGAAGAAGAAGAAATGGATCAAGGTATACATGACACAAACTAACCTCTTGTTGAATCTTAACCAAGGATATGACAGGTGCTGGAGGATGAATCCATCGTGTTTGATTTGTCGTTGTATGATAGTAATATGGCATCTTTTTGATATCATCCCATAATTCCCACCATCCGCCTTCAGGGTCGACAGGTTTGCTAATGTCATTCGTTAGGCAATGCTTTATACTTCTTTATTGAACTTACATTGTCCCGCAATCTGGTTTGTCGGTGAGCCATTCTCCTGTAGTCTACATAGGGTTCATCAATATACAAGACTATACATATCATTGTTGTTGTTGTCGTCGTCTTACAGGGTTGGCAAAGAATGTGCGATGCGAGATGGGATCGACGACTTGGACCCAATCGTAATAGATCGTGGTTGACATTGCCGAGTTTGGGTCGTAATGTGGTGTTTGACAGAAAAAGAGAAGTGAAGGAAAGGAGAGGAGGAGGAAGAAGAAAAGGTCAAGAAATAAAGAGGAGAAAACAGTGATGAATGTAAAAGCGAGAGAGAAAGGAAAAAAAGGAGTAAACCGTTATTGTTTTCCAAAGTGTTACAGATTGCATTTCGTGCGATCATGCAACAACAGCGTACCTGTCTTCGGTACCACCGCCCAAAGCGGTACACCCATCTGCATGCTAATTACTATGTTGTTTCTTATTTGGTTACCCCACTTTATACGTGCTACCATCACCAACATTATCATCGATTGCTATTGCATTGCATGTTACTACCATTAGGCACACTGTAAACATCAATGTCAGCTGCACGTGCATGTCGTCGAGCAGTGCGAAAAAAGGGGCATGCATGAACACGATATAATACTACTACAATATCTATTACGTTGTTGTTGAAGAGATAGCCAATGTAAAATTAAAAGGAAATGGATGAATATATGCTAGACTGTACAATTGAAATGTATATGGTGTGGATTGTTGTTGTTGTTGATGTTACTAGGTGTCATCGTCATGGTTGCCTTGTTGTTGTTCAACGTTGTGAGGTTCAAGGTAAAAGACATCTTGATAATGGTGGTTCTTTGCATGCACAATGCATCCCTGGATCGTCATTCCCGAACCATCTCCATCGGCACTGCTACCATAATACGTGAGACGACAGTCGTTTCCAGGTATCATTTGAACAAGATCTCCCTACGAGAAACAAAATAATAGAAGCCTTTAGAACATAGAATCCTAACCCATAACATCAAGCCATTACCGTTTCAACATGGCGCACTTCAACAAAACGTTGATCGAATGCAATGATATAAGGATGATGATACACCACAGCTTCTGGATAACATTCCCATTCACATAACAAGGCCGATCTGATACAAGGTGTCAGCCATCATCATTGGAGAGATCCAAAAAGTACAACTTACCTCCGATCACGAGGGATGAGCCCCTGACGACGGTTGTCGACATAGAAAGCAAACTTGTTGTAGCATAGCAAAAACTTGCTTTGTATTCTGTACATGGCAAGTGGTCGTAAATTGTCCTTGCGTTGTTGTAAAAAGTAGAATTGAGGATCGTGGTCATTGGGAATACTGCGACTGCTGCTTAGATCCTCTGGATCAATGATCTCAAACGCCTTGTCGCACACAATGGCAAACTTGGATTTCAAGAAATGAATATCAATTGCATGGGCTCCCACAGAGAATTCCTAAAAGGAGTGATGTGGTCAATGATGGTGCCATCTTTGGGAAATAATGCGGCGGCATTCATTCATTACCTTGTAAGTAGAAAACCAAGATGAACGCGACCCGTGATGTCTAAACAAATGACGCTGACTGATAGTCCGCAGCCGAATATGATGATGGTGGTGGGATGATGACGACGAGGTGGGTGTCGTGAGGCTTCCATCACTATCAACATGCCGTTCCGGTTTGAATGCAACAAAGCTGGTCGATACGGTTCGTTGTCTAGCAGCCACCAATAATTCCATCCCATTGCAAACACCTGTTTGGAAGAAATGCACTGGGTCGGTGATTTCTTGCTTGAGCCGATCGGGTGCTTTGCTATTTTTGGTACTTGTCAACTCATCCAAGGGGTATGCATAAAGCACCTTGTCTAAGAAAAAAAAACATGTCAGAAACCTGAAACACCAAGCCATTGCTCTTGTCACATGTTATAATAAACCTTACTTACCAGCAAGCACAAGTAATATTTGTTGAGCCTGCATCACATCCAATTGTGTCACATTCTTCAAGGAGAGAATAGGGCGTGCCCTGCCTTCAGGTAAGCGCTTAAAGTAGACACCTGTGCTCGTGCCAATAGCAAGCATTTTGACACCATCCACAGCGGATACTACATACACATAATACCATGTGAGTTTTCTACTATACCGCTGCGCCTCATTGACTTACCAAAAGGAACAGATGATGTCACCTTGCCAGATCCTTCCATCGTAGAGGACGCCGAATAATCACGAAAGAACGTGCTTTCAAGGCTAATAGCGTTAAACGCATCCGTTTTGAGTTTCATATCAGAACGAGCTTGTTTCAATGCATGCAGCCACTGTAACTTTTCAGCTTCATCAGCACATGCAAATGCATAAGATCCACCGTGACGACCTGGGTGAGTAAGGACCAAGGATAATGCGCTGTGTGCATTACGCACCATGGTAGTGCTATTCATGATGGTGCTACTACGTAATCCTGTCGATGTACGTAGACTCGTATGGATGTTGTGTGCTGTGCTGCCAAGCGTTGTCAAGTATTGGGTAGGAAGCGAAAAGTCATTATCGGTGCCTTGGATATGCAACATTTGCAATGGGATGGGTCGTCGCCAAATCTTGTATTGGGTGCCGTCACTTGTCTTGCGTGCCTTGGTTAATAGCACAATGTGGTCAAATACGATCATGTGGATGTACTTTTCGTGTACTTCCAATACATCCAACTTTGAATTCTCACGTCGCAAATCACCACGATAATAAATCTTGCGTTGCGGATCCGTCAACTTGAGATCATAGGATTCACCTTGACGACATGTAAGTGCGCTGTTCAACAAGAGGATTTCAACACGTGTTTTCACACCAGCAGCAAGTTGATCACAAAAAGCAGCCACTTCGGATATGATGTTGTAACATTCTTGCAACGTCTCATACTCTGGATCATCCTCATCGGTCTTTTTGATCAACGCTTGCAAGAGCAAAGGATATCGAGCAATACGCATCACAGGGCGTAACAAGAAATGGCGAAAAGAATGCCGATTAAGTTGTGGATCGGTCAACCGAGACTGCAAAAAGTCCTTGAAATTCGTATTGGCTTGCTTAAGGTCGGCAACAATGTATTCAGCAAGGTGAACATTGGGCACATATAATGCATACGGGTCTCGAAAGCGTTGAAAGTGCTCCAAAAGAATGCTGCCAATGCCAGGAAGACACTCGTTCTCATGCTCGTGGTAGACACCATATAAATCATTGAAGAAATCCATACTCAAAGCGTAAATCTCTTGGTGATTGTTGAATACATCCCGTGAAAATAGCTCCCATTCACTTGGATCAATGACGCTGGATTGCTGTAAAGGTGTCACAATGCACTATAAAAATAGGACACAAAGAGTAAGCCCATTGTTGTCCATGCCTTTTAATTGGCTCCTTACATTCTGTAAAAGCTCCATATCCTTCAAGTATTGCTCTTCTCCATGAATAATCTCATTCATTGCTTCTTGCCGATCCCGTTCACGAGCATCAATCGTTTCATAAAAATCAGGTGCCATACGTGCGCCCCAACTATCCGTGGTCATTGCCTGTAAATTGCCCTCATTTAGCTCCATTTGATCCTTTTAATACTACAACAATGCCACTTACCCCTTCCTCATGGCTCATGGATGATCGCATCGAGATGCTTCGAATAAGCCGTTCTTGTGACTAAGCACATCATGCGTTAGCGTATATGGACCTCGAAGCAATCCCACGCATTTAATTTTACCAGCAAATCAGTTTCCTGTACAGCAGGCTTGTTTGGACATCTTGGAGCATAACAACCACCTTGTCCAGGTTCGCATCCATCCACGTAACACTTTGTGAGTGGCGTAAAGACACCAATGGTCATGCCCGTTCTTAGTCGATAGGTCTCATCAGGAGAATCGTATACGATATGCTTGCGTAGTTTCTTGGTTGCGTCCACTGGTTCAATCAATCCAAAAGGTTTGCATGTCATAAGGGCATTAAGCACTGCCAAACAATGTTCTCGTAGGTGCTCTTGATGTGGGAATTGATCCTGCAACATATCCAACATGGTATCCTACATTCTCAAAGATGAGATCCACTGTCCTCTTGATATACACAACACTCTCCCAATGCAGTTACTTACCACAGCCTCCTGCCCAGTGAATGCGTTAGGATATTCATTGCTGAAAGAAAGCTGTCTTAAACTAACAACTTCCTTCATTTGCAAAGCAAAGGATCTTGATACACTTGACAACAAAGCTGGTACGGGTGGTGGTGGAGGAGTAGATCGTGAAGCTGCAGCAGCTGCTGGTGGAGGAGTTGGTGGTAAAGGTTTCTCTCGTAGCTTTTTGGAGCTATATTGAGTGGGTGTTGTTGCTGCTGTATCATCATCATCGTCTTGTTCTTCTTCATCACTGGTATCCGATGATGATGTTGTGTATTTGCCACTATCATATCGTCTCAAAGTGCTCTTCAATGCCTCCTCTAATTCTTCCTCAGCTTGTTCTACAGTCGAAGTAGGTGGTACTGATGGTTGTGGTTGTGGTTGTGGTGCTGATGATTGGAATGATTGTACAGTAGATGATCGGAATCGACTAATAAAATCTTGAGAAGGAGGTCGAAAGTAACCAGGTGGTGGATAAGCAACTTGTGGCTGGAATGCTTGATAACGATGTCCATTACGACTCGGTGTTGGTGTCGGCATTGGCATTGGCATTCTTGGCGGTAGAGGTGGTGGTGGTGGAGGAGGACGCACTATGGTCTGTGTATTCATCGTTGTTGTTGATGATGGTGGTGGATAGATTGGTGATGATACCAATTCGGCATCAGGCTGAGAATGACCATGTGGTGACATGTGGTCTGCAGAAGTAGTTGTAGAAGGAGGAGGAGGATACATTGAATTTGGTGATGATGATGAATGGTGGTGATGATGATGGTGATGTGTGTGCGTAGGAGTAGCTGGTGGTGGATATGAATGAAATGGAGGTACAGGATCTAATGGTGATGGTGGTGGTCGTTGATGATCCATTGTTTGAGGAAAGCGTGGTGAAATGGGTGGATGTAATGGATAAGGTGCAATATCAGGTCTTTGCGGTGGAGGATATGGCATTGAATGAGATGGTGATGGCATAGGTGGATATTGTTGTGGTTGCTGTGGTTGTGATGGATACATTTGATTGAGTGGTCGTGATGGATGTTGTTGTGGTGCAGGCATTGGCATATGCATCGGTGGTCGTCTCTGTGACATTTTCCATCCTCCTTCTGATGCTGGTAGTGGTTGCCGTGGCGGCAGCGGTGGTCGATTACTACTACCGGGATATCCTCCGCCATACACTGGATTAGCAGGATAGCCTTGTTGTACATATCCAGGTGCTGTCATTCCGTATCCGTTCGGCTAATCATGTCGAGACGAGAAACATGCGTTAACAATATGGTGGCTCATGTGATCCCTCATCACCATACCCACACCCAACATTTCCTTTTACATCCATATCTCCTCTCCTATATACAACATACTTCTTGTGATGATGGAGGCCTTGGTATCATGATATGCAATGGTCGTCCACCACCACCATTCACCCCAGTTGTCAATCCGGATTGTAGTCTTGGGTCATTGTTGAAGGCATACTGTTGTTGCTGCTCTGCCATTGTCACTTGTGCACGGCCAGCGGAAAAGGAGTGTTACTCAAACGTTTCACCCTCTGCAAAGCCCTCCCATTAGTCATTCAAGCATGCCGTGTTGTCTTCTATGATGTACATACAAATGAGGTTGAATTGGAACAAGGACGCTAGATCGGGGATCGGTTCAAGTAGCAAAAGGAAAGAAGCAAGCGTATTAACTCTAACCCAGGATCGCCCAAGCGCGGCTTTAACTTTTGGTGGTGCCTGTGTAGCCCTAATCCCATCATCCAATGAGATGCAGCCCATCAGCCTCGCACATGATTTCGTTCATTGATTGTTGATGGGGTCAAGTAGTAGAACCATAATGAGCTAGACATTGCGTTTTCATAGGATAATAAACGTGCTGAGGTAACAATGCAGCGAGATTAAATGGAAAAAAACGATACAATGGCAGTGATGGCATCTTTGATGCGGATAGGAAATGCTTGTAGTAAATGGGATAGATGTACTACGATGGCATCAGATTCACAATGAATGACTAGCTCTTTCACATTAGTTGAATGGTGTTGTCCATGATCAAATCGCTTGTATCATGCAAAGAAGGGAGTAGTTGTTACGTATTGATCCCATCAGTGATGTTGCACATACCATCCTTTTACGGTCAAAGGATCCATTTGATTGTTGTAGTGACGATGATGGTGATGACGGCTATACGTTTTTACTTTACAAGCCTGATTTTGTGATTGCAGCTATGTACCACAATCCATAATCTATGTGGTGTACGGTTTTTCACATGCATCTTCAATGATGAAGAACCAGCTTAGTGTTTGATAGTTTGAACGTATGATTCGTTTGCGTATACACATCTCGGGTGACAGCAGCAAGCTCTTGCTTCTTGCTTTATGAACAACTTTTACTAGTTGTAGCAAGAAATCAAGCTGCGTCTATGTATGAGTGTAGTAACCAAAGTTTTATGATGAATGCAAAAGTAGGGGTGATAAATGAGACATGGTGGTGGTCATAGGAGGATAATAATACCAGCCAAAAATCGAGCTTATTTAAATAAGGGTAGTGAAGAATAAACCGATTGGTTGAGATGAATGATGCAAGGTTTATGCGGGAAGATATATAACCATGTGGGTTGTGTGTGAAGGATGATCACGGACGGGATCGTCGGAAGTAGTGTGTTCCGATATTTCATCGTCTTATTTGCGTTGTCAGGTAGAATTTTCAGGGACAGCAAGCATGAAAAGCATCAAGGTGCTGCAAGAGGGAACACGGATCAGTGATCCATTGCAGAAAGTTTCCCACGCAAAGTTCAGATTGAGTAAGTAGCTGCGAGGCTGAACTTTGTTTTTCTGCAACACGTATATATAGAGGGAGAGGGAGCGGGATGAAGTAAGATGGCACATGGATCACCTGTCACAATAAATATATATGGGTGGTGGAGTGAGTTGGTATGGGTGTTTGTGTGTGTGTACGTATGGGGGGAGGGAGACAAAGAGCGGGGGGAGTAATATAGCTATTGTCGGCGCTCTCTTTAGCAAAGCACTGACTCAGCTTAATTCATTGACTTATGCAAAATGAAGGATCGATCACATAAATGTGCGTGAGAGCAAGCTTTTATACATAAACCAGGAATTGGTAGATTCAAATATAGCATAGTAATTTCTACACACATGTGTTGTTTGATCATTGGAACTCACCCACCCATCCAAGCAAATAAACCCATTCGAGACCCCAGGGCATGTGGCACGTGAAAGGCATTCTGCAAGTGTACATACGTACATACTACTACTCCACTCACATACGCACACACGCACACACACACACACCACACACCACACACATCCTTTGGCACACACTCCGAATACATCACACATACACACATACATTGATCTTTTTGGTTATCCCCTCTCTCTCTCTCTTTTTCTTTTTCTTTTTCTCTCTTTACCTGCATACTTTATTTCCCTTTTTTTCTTTACAAGCTTATTTTCCCCCCTTTCTTCCTTTATACAAAGGCAATGCGATATCATCATGGAACAGCCTAAGCAACAACGCACACTACGACTCAAAGACATTGAAAAAACGGACCTATCATCAGCAGCAACGCCCTCTTCTGTTGCTGCAACTCTTTTATCCGACTCCTTGTTCCCACCCAGAAAAC
Organism: Lichtheimia ornata; assembly: GCF_029851405.1. Lineage (NCBI taxonomy): Eukaryota > Fungi > Mucoromycota > Mucoromycetes > Mucorales > Lichtheimiaceae > Lichtheimia > Lichtheimia ornata. The sequence goes on from NW_026695363.1 coordinate 108,261, forward strand.
CCAAAGCAGCAGCAGCCAAGGACGAATCAGCACTTGACAATGACGCAGCTGGTGACAATGAAAAGAACGACCCATTGGCAACTCAAGTATGGCGATTGTATACCAAAGCAAAGGACACTCTACCCAATGCATCTCGCATGGAGAATCTGACTTGGCGTATGATGGCCATGACACTCAACAAGAATCGTTCAAGGTCGTCTACACCTTCTACACCTTCGAGTGAAACCACAGCACCCACGGATATGGATTCTCCTGCTGCTGCTGCTGCTGCTGCTGCTGCTGCTGCTGCTACGACGACTAGCAACAACAACAACAACAACAACAACGACATGTCGATTGATGCCATAGGATCTTCACCTCCACCAGCAGATGATACATCTCAATTACTATCCTCTTCTGCACCACCTTACATGATTGATTTCTTAAGTGGGGGTCCTCCGTTTCAACGTTCTGCAAGTCCTGGCATTGCTACCAATACCCATCGTCAACATCGACAATCATCATCCACTAATCACCCACGTAACAAGAGCGTATTTGTTTATGGATCGACACGTGCTACATCATCGTCATCATCCACATCTTCACCCACCTATTCTTCTCCACAACCAGCTCATGTAAGTAGTTTATATATCCATCGTATCCTATTCTACCGTATCATGTATGGTGGCGGATGAAAGGGGGGATGTTGGTGGGGGGAGTTGCCCTATGGTGTGGAGAGAGAAAGGGATATTCCTGCGGGGGAGAGTGAGAGGTGTTTGAATCATCCCATAGATTTAACTTTGCTCCGCGCGCGTTATAGGTATCCGTTGCCGAGACAACCCCAATGAGCAACCCGTACTTTCCCGCAGTGAATGGTACCAGCAGCATCACTATACCCGTCGACATGCCTGCAGATGACTCTGATATGGACCAAGATGATATGGATCCTATTTCTCCACTCTCAATGCCTTCCCCTTTTAATCGTAACTCGGTGGATTCAACTAGCAACAACAGTGGTGGTGGTCATCAGCATCATGCATCTTCGTTCCTGAGCCATTCATTTCCAACCCAGGTTCAATCGTTACAACAGGGGCGAGGTGTCAATCCCATGTTTCACTCTGCTGCTACCCATCGCAATAGTACAAGTGCTATCAACACCAATACCAATACCACGGCCACGCAGGCGCGGTCACCCTCTTCTATGTACATTCCTTCGTCTTCTACACCCCTTGATTCATCCAATACATCTCCACCACCACCATCATCATCAACAAATCATCGGCCTGCGTCAATAGGAGGAGGAGGAGGAGGTGGTGGTGGTGGTGTTCGAGCCAATCCCGGTGCTATGAGCTTTGAGGAATTACTTGCCATGTATTATTCTGGTGCCAATGCAGCAACTCTTGGTACATCTCCACCCAACATTGAACCCAACATGTTATCCTCATTGCTACAAGCTAGTCAAAGTGCCAACTTACCACTTGCTCATATGACTCAAGGACAATTGGTTGCTGCTATGGGAGGTCATCATGGTGGATCATCAGCTACTGGTAATTTTCATTTGTGTGTGTGCCTGTAGAGTGATCCATATATACTGAAATAGGATTATGTATAGGTATTCATCCACTCCAACATTCTATACCACAACCCATTGCACCCCAAACCACTACTATTACTTCTACTTCTTCTACTACTACTACTACTACACCGCCATCTTCCTCATCCTCCAACAACAATGCATCGACACCCACCACTACAAACAATAACTCACCTCGCATCAGCAATAAACCATCATCGAGCGGGAGCAGTAGCAAGAAATCGGATGATTCTAAAAAAGACGGCGGGACTACTACCAAATGCGCCAATTGCAGTACAACCACTACACCATTGTGGCGTCGTGATCCAGAAGGGCAACCTTTGTGTAATGCATGTGGATTATTCCTCAAATTGCATGGTGTTGTACGGCCACTCAGTCTCAAAACCGATGTCATCAAGAAGCGTAATCGTAGCGGTGCATCAGCAGCAGCCAAGAATGCAGCAGCAGCAGCGGCGGCAGCAGCAGCCAACAATAGCAATGGTGACAAAGGAGGCAATAGCAATAACAGCAGCAGTAGCAGTAGCAGCAAGATCAAGACGACTTCATCCACAAGCAGTGGTATTCAAGGCTCGAGTATGGGTGTGATTGGGAAACGATCCAGTGGAACAGGCATGATCAGCATTGCACCTAATGCAGCAGCCAAGCTATCTCTCCAACCAGTGACTTCGACTACAACCAACCCTACCTCTGCAGCAGCAGCAGCAGCAGCAGGCATGGTTTCTACAAATTCATCCACCTCTACTACAAGTCGACCTATTGTATTTGCACAACCACGCGTATCTACTGGTAAACGACAACGACGCCATTCCATGAGCAATGATGACAACAAGAAGGATAATTCAATCATCATATCAGCATCATCACCACCACCTCAACAATCCAATACAAGCGATGGTTATAGATCAGCTGCTGCCATGATACTACCACAACATCCAAGGAGTATATTACCTAACAACCAACGACCTCCTCAACATCCACCTTCAGTCCCCACTGGTGTTGCTACGGCTGCTGCGGCGGCTACTGGAAGTGGAAGTGCACCCAACTTGTCATGGATGGGAATGGTAGCAGCTGCTGCAGCTGATGCTCAACAACACGATACAACGACATCGTCCTTTGCATCATTTTCTCCTGAACAGCTGCAACGACTCGTTCTTTTGCAGCAACAACAACAACAACAACAACAACGGACTGCCACACCTCCACCACCTCCACCACCTCCACAATCTACATCCTCTTCCTCCTCATCTGCTATTCCCATAGATGATGTGATGGATCATGATCATCCAGATCAATGGTCATAACACACTCACAACCTTACCTCTTTTTAATATTCATATTCATCCCCCTCCCTCCGCTTCTTATTATCTATACCTATTCTCCCTTTTTGTATATGGCTTTTTTTTTTGCTCTTGCGTTGTTGTATGCCTCTCCCCATTTACTATTAGAGCTAACCATTTATAATACAATCCCATATTTCCGAAAAAAAAGTTAATGGATCACCAGCTTTTTTATGATAGGATGTTGAAAAGAGTTCAATCATGGAATTGGGGGTTGCTTTGCTTGAAGAAATAAAGGTGCAAGGTGGGGAGGGGGAATCTATGTATGATTTGTACAAGAGAACGACGCAAAAGATAAAGGACATCATGATGATGGTACTATAAGTCGCATGTGGCTGCTCCGCCGCTTGAGCTGCTATTGCCACCATCCAAAGGCAAATCGTATTGAGGAGTGAACACCTTTTGTAAGCTGTAAAATGTGCTAATCACCATAATAGACAAGCCAAAAACAAGACATGCCCAATGTGGAATCTTGCTCCTTTGGAATAAAGAACCCGTAGCCAACTTGAGATAACAAAGGGGTGGGAGTACATAGGCAAGTGCCGTCGCTGAAAATCCACCGGTGAGTTCAAGCACAATACCCAAATTGCATGTCAACAGCGATACTGTCAAGGAAATGAGCACAAGGATCGTTGTCAGGGCGATATGGCGTGACCATTGAAATTCGGCATTTGGCCAAAAGAATGTCTCGAGTACCTATATTGGATGTATAAGTAAGTATTCACCCTTTTGGTATCATGGCAACAAGAGAGTAGCCTTATTTTACCTCACGGCATACGAATGCTTCCAATGGTATGGTGGTGAACATGTTGAGACCAAAGGCAAGTCGTGCAATGTTGATGAGTACATTGTCAGCCGGAAAATTGTTCAAGATGTTGCCTACGTATTATACAAAGATTAGCCTATTGGATGTGCACACACATTATCCCATCTTCATCATCCCTACCTGCAGTCTTATCCGTAAAGACAACGTAACCTGATACAGCGAGTATGAAACAGGTAACAAATGCAATGACCATACTCCAATGGGTGACCATAGCAAATCGATTGAGTGATGGTTGTTTGAGCGATCCGAATATCAAAAAGCTATTGTGATGACAGACAAAAGCTAAAAACGGAAATTAGCACTTGCTCTGGGAAACAAGCTTGTGCAACGGACATACCAAAGCTAATAACGGCAATGGCTTGAAATATTTCGTCATTGGCAAACGTAAAGCGTTGGTCAGGAGACCCACGGATCTCAGCCGGCATTTTAGGGCCTTCAATAACGACGCTGACAATAATGACGCCAATAGCAATCAAGGCCAATCCACTTGTTTTTGCAAGCTTCGAAATGTCACGGTAAAGCGAGAGTGGGTAAGACACAAATACAGTGAAAAATGTGATGCATAATCGGCGGTTTGCAAAGATCCATACAATGGGAAGCTGGTCGATGCTGGGAACAAGTGATTTAATCACATGGGGAATCGTGTCGCCTGTAATGTTTCAATAAGAATTCTGCACAACCGATTATCCACCACAACAACCACGTACCAAGAATGACGCAATAAGCACACATGCCTATGTATGTCAAACAACAAGGATCTTGTTAGCTTTGTTGCTCTCCCTCACACATACTCGCTCTCTCTCATGGTTGTGATTGTAAAAAGTACCTCCGAATGCAAAGGCAAATTGAAAGATGGATATAGCAATAAGTCCTCCTCGTCCAAATGAAAAGGCGAGCAAATCCTGATATGTAGCACGGCCAGCTAGTTTCCCATTGTACATGAGTAGTCGGACCGTCCAATCTAAAAAGCCATGTGAGACATACAAAGCCTCCTTTCATCTTTAATACAAGTACCATTATTACTTACCAACGACCACTGTGAGGAGTAGCAGTAAAAGGATACCCATCCAGAACCCCTATATGGCAGATTAAATGATTAGTATGTATGATGATGGACCTGCAACCGCGCTATACAAAACTACTACCACTACTACTACTACTCCTTGTCCCACCACATCCCCTTTTTTATTACCCAATTTCCAACTTACTGCTTCCTTGAATGAGAATGGCAGACCAATGATGCCGGCTCCTATGATGCTGTTGGCCATGTTGAGCTACATAGAGAATGAATGATGATAAAAAGTAAGCCTTCGTTTCCAATGAAGAGTACGGATATATACAAAGCTGGCAAAGATGGAACCACCTTCGGTTGGTAACCGATACGACTTTGGTTCTTCGGTAGCCTCGATATCCGTTTCATCGGTTGCTGTTCCTATGGGTCTTGAAAGAGGAGTCGTTTCGGAATCGTCGACTTCCAGTTGGGTATACTGATTGGTGGCATATTCCCAACGCTGGTCATTGGCAGTGTGATGAGGTGTAGAGGGGTCGTCGTCGTCGAGCAGTAATCGTTTCTCAATGTCGGCGTCCACGGATGAGGTCATGCTTCTTTCCTCTCTCCCTTTTCTCTTTTTCCGAAGAAGCCGTGGTATAAAGAGTGTTGTGTGTGAGAGTGTTGTGTGTGTGTGTGTGTGGAGTAAGAAGGAAAAAGCAAACGAAGCGAGGCTGGAAGCCAAATATTGTTGTTAGGGGCGCACGACACGCTCGCACACTTTCATAGATACAACACACACACAGCACACACCAACAGCACCATGGCATCCATGGCATGACGACCAATCATATTAAAATAGGCTATTTTCTACTTCCCTTTTGACATTCAAGTGTGTGGCACTCCCAACCAACTAGAAATTCAAATTCAAGTATGAGCTATCATTCTATTATCCTCCATCACCGCCAATATTCATTTGTTGTTGTTATATAATACATGCAGCTCTCTTGCATAATACTATCATCTGCACAATATATGCAAGATCGTCGTCTCTCTTCCATAGTATTCACCTTCCATACAATCACATCGCCCCTCTTCCCCCTGCCATCCATTACATACATTGTGCATCTCAAGCTATGTAGGCATGTATATAGTACTTGTTGCCATAAATTATCCGGTCTATCTTGTTTTATGCAGCTTGATCCGATCAACTTGTTGAGTAGTACAGCGATACAGAAATCTCCATCACCGACACATACACCGACGCAGATCACACTTGTACTACCTTAACCCGCCACCACATTAACCTAAATCATATATAGGCCATTACCACTGCTACCTCGCTCATCTCATCCCCTTTTAATTCATGTGACCATATGAGTGTCGCAATCAAACGCATCCACAAGTTTCCCTAATCAAAGGATGGTTGCTAAACCTATGTAACAATGTATACTCGTGGAACGCTTGTTTCAACGGCTCTCGTATCTATGCGTTTCTTCATCATTGTAGGAATCTTCCCCATATCATTATTGTCCCTCCCTTTGATGACCAGAGTCAAGCCATCACCCTTCTCGTCCATAGCAGCTTCAACTAAAGCCACATCGTAATCGCTATCGACATCTACAAACGCATACAGTGTATGGTGGGGATCGAAGGTAAGTGGCATCCGCATACCAGGAGGACTTACTATTTGCACCATGTCAATTTCAGCATGCGACATTTGACCATGGCACTGAGGTACATGCATCATGGAGGTATCGAATGTAAGAAGGTGATGTGTATGAGCTGTGAATCATCACACAATATGATTAGGGGTTACCCCTATTGAAAAGGTCCAATGTCACAGTGACGATCAACCAAATGAAGGCGGATGATGATATCTAACAATGAAACCAATCACTTGTACGCCTAATCACATTCCCATTACGAAAGAGGAGGCTATTCTGAATAGCGACTTGAATGTATGTCTGCGTACATGTTCGAGTACCGCAAGTAGCAATGATCGATCATCATCCATTATGCAGTAACACCTGCCAAGGACACGTTTGTGTAACCACCATGTGCTATTTATTCAGTTCTTCACCTCGCTTAAATAGAGCTCTCGACACCATCCATTAGGAGGAAGCAGCTCCATCACGCTCACAAGAACATAGTCAAAACATAAAGGCACTTGTCACTCAGAATTTTACAATCAAACGTGGGGTCTTTAATAGAACAAAGTTGCTTGCCGGGGTCGAAAGCATATACCGCCCAAATCTCATGTTCGTCATGGCCATTCCAAGATTTGCCAAATCTCGCTACCAACCAAAAAAAAAGTTCAAGAGGTCGACCCGATTCCAATTTGGCTGGTGGCGACATTTGGCAAATCTGGGAATGGCCGCCTTGCTCGTGAAACTGGCACACAAGTGCTGTTGGCCAAGCCAAGTAGGTTTGTCCTCATAAAGACCCCACGCTTCATTGTAAAGTTGGAGATACAGGCACCTTTATGTTTGTAAGCGTGATGCTATATGAAGAGTGGTCTTTGTTCATTGTCAAGTAGGTGGACCCTGGCAGAGCAAAAGATGCAGAGGGACGTCTTCGTGTAACTCAGCTACTTTGCATGAATGGAAGGATGGAAGGATGATACTGTATACCATTGACAATGGCCCATGGATTGCGAGCTATCAGCCATTTCCTCACAATCGGCACTGTTTTCCACTCTATCACATGTGAGCAATTCTCCTGCTCCAGACATTCATTTCCATCGTTCAACTTTCTTGATCCGAGCTGATTTGATTGAGTTACGGTCAAAGAGGGAGTACATCAATCCACACATATGGCATGGTCGATCTAGCTTAACTGATGTAATCTTGTTTGAGCGTAGCTCAGTCAAATCAACTCGGATCAAGATAATCCAATCATGGAAATGATGGGCTGGAGCAGGAGAATCGCTCACATTTCATAGAATGCAAAACGGTGTCGATTGTGAGGAAATGGCTGATAGCTCACAAGACATGGGCCATTGTCAATAGTATTCAATATCATCTTTCCATCCTTCCAGTCATGCAAAGTAGCTGAGTTACACGAAGACGTCCCTCTGTGTCTTTTGCTCAGCCAGGGTCCACCTACTTGACAATGAACAAAGACCACTCTTCATATAGCATCACGCTTACAAACATAAAGGTGCCT
>NW_026695363.1:116552-148832 GCF_029851405.1 Lichtheimia ornata
AAGATTACATCGGTTGAGCTACATCGAGCGTGCTTGATGTCCAGAGTGATGTAATCTCTCTTTGACCGCAGCTCAGTCAAATCAGCTCGGATCAACCTACTTTAATCATGGAAATGGATGTCTAGAGCAGGGGCATCGTTCCCATGCAGTGGATCTCGCAACAATGATGATTGGATAAAAGTGGCCGTTAGCTAGCAATACATGCCTGTTCCTAGATGATCCATAAAGTAATTATACATTGACCCTTTCATTCATGCAAACGTAGCTGTGTTACACAACACGACCCTCTGTGTCTTTTGCTCTGCCAGGGTCCACCTACTTGACAATGAACAAAGACCACTTCTCATATAGCATCACGCTTACAAACATAAAGGTGCCTGTATCTCTAAACTTTACAATGAAGCGTGGGGTCTTTATGAGGACAAACCTACTTGGCTTGGCCAACAGCACCTTGTGTGCCAGTTTCACAATCAAGGCGGCCATTCCCAGATTTGCCAAATGTCGCCACCAGCCAAATTGGAATCGGGTCGACCTCTTCGACGACGACGACCAAAAAAATATTTTTTGGGCTGTTTGCGACATTGAACGCGAAACTTTCACACAAGGTGCTGTTGGCCAAGCCGAGCAGATTGCTCTAATAAAAACCCCACGTTTCATTGTAAAGTTTGGAGATACAGGCACCTTTATGTTTGTAAGCGTGATGCTATATGAAGAGTGGTCTTTGTTCATTGTCAAGTAGCTGGACCCTGCTAAAAGTTGTGTAATAAACTGAGAGGGGCAGGGCTTGAAGGATTCTTATTGGTGGAGAGTGCATGATTGACACTTTCCCCTATAGTAAGGTCCGCCTATGGTAGACCCTTGGGAACTTTTTTGGATGAACCATGGTATGGATAGCAAGCCAAAGTGATCAGTGCATCCAAGACTATGAGCGGTGAAGGTATTGTTTGTCTCCAGGGTTCGTTCTTATGTAAGATTATACATACAAGATTTTGTCCATGCTGATAGTTGTCATAGTTAAGCATGTGCATGTACTCATGCCACATGGTATCAGAGCTCACTCCTAGACGTAACGATTTAAGCTTACAATGGACCATGCTTCTGTAACAAGCACTGTTGTTGGGTACCATAACTATGGGTTTATTATCTTTGAGAACGCAAGCGTCTATCTAAACATGTATACAATCCGTTTCTGCCACTGCCTAACGTATATCCGCATATGAATAAGGAAGCTTTAATGAATGTAATATGACAAAAGGAACAAAAGCCTCTCACTACAAGATGTAGGTGATCCAATCTCGCTTTCCAACTTTCTAATTTCTATCCTCCCTTTCATTTCAGAAGCCAACCAGTGGACCACATAGGATCAGCGGGTATCATTGTGTCATTGTATTCTTGGCTGCTGCCGTCATAAGCACCTTCATCCATGATTGCAAACTACTTGCTGAGCATGCCTTGACTTCAACATTCCAATATCATCCATGGCGGCAAACCATCTCTCGTCAAAGATACAAATCCATGCCATCCAATCCATCATCATCCTCAACCGTATCCGTGTGGCATAATCCATCTTCCCTGCTGACGACGTGCCAAGCAACCAAAACGACATTTCAATATCACCTGACACTATGCTTGATTGCATCCACCCATCCATAACCATTGCAAGCCCAACATGTTGATAGAAAGAACTCCTTTGATCGCTCCCTTTTCCATCTGGGTGTTGATCAATCTCTTTCTTGGTCATTTTCATTGCAGCTCAACCAGGTGAAGATTGCTTGTATTGCGGTGCATCTGATAGCTGATATGGCATCATCCATAGGGGGCGTTTGTATTAGGGCAAGTTGCTACGCGTAATAAAGCTGCTTCTATACAATTGGCTAGCTGCTGTCCACACCGTAAGGAAGGTTGCTGCAAGTAACTTGAGGCGATGGAGTGAAGGCCTTGCTAATGGCAGCTACTGTTACGTTTGGTTGTGGAAGACGAGTGTGCAAGAGTGTGTGTGTTGTAGTAGAGTGACAAGATGGTGAACGCTTTTTGAGACAATGGAGTAACGCCTCGGTAATAGCAACTACTGGAACGAACGCTACGATTGGTTGTGGCAGAGGCGTGTGCAAGACATTGTGTGCTTTCAAGGACGGCGGGTATTGGAGTGGAGTGTACACGCCATGAAGCTGTCATTCAGTCAACGGCAATCGGATCAAGGCAGTTGTAGGATGGACATGATGGGTTGAAGCAGGATAATCGTTCGCAGGTGGTAGTTGTACGTGAATGGGCCAACAGTTGGGAATGGGAGGAAGAGACAAGAGGCCGGGAGTGGAAGGAGTGAAAATTAGAGCTGTCATGCACTCCCTTATAAATCCATGTACGTTTTTCAATCATGAGATTGCCCCTCTCGAACTTGAAACTTTCACACAAGATGCTCTAGGAAAAGCTGATCAACTTTGCTTTAACAAAGACCCTCACTTCATTACTAAAAATTCGAAAAGCATATACTTTTATATTTTACCTACATAGTACGTATGCTGTAAGCGCGTGAGATGGAGCTGTTTGTGTCGACAGCACTATAGGCAGTCGAATGAACCACTAGCAGCAATCAATCGAATCACTATCCCAAGTGAAATGAAGAATCCATGAACTTAAAAGAACGGATGGATCAATGCGTGCTGTTGGTGCAGTCCTAAGATAAAAAAGCACTACGAACCCGTTGTCATCTCCTTGCCTTGGCTCTACTAAGCACATCACTTGCAAAAGACATCTCAGGTCATGTTTACGCATATCACATGGTGCATCTCTGGCGATGTGGATGCGTATGTACAGTGGCCGCTCCATGTTGTTTTATGCAGCTTGATACGTCAGCTTGTTGTTGAGTAGTACAGCGCTACAGAATCCTCCATCACTGACACCGACGCAGATCACACTTGTACTACTTTAACCCACCGCATTGTCCTAAATCAAGTGTCAGTCAATTTGATGCAGAATAAAGAAAGTACATCTCATCCACCTCTACAACTACTCTTACATGCCTTGTTTCATGCACGTGACCATGTGTAGATGCTTATCGTCCTATTCTTGCGTTTGATTGTTTGGGCCTAATTTTGGATCAAGGACAAAGCCGAAAATGGAGTTCCAGTGAATCGGGTGCATCCATTGTTGAAGATGCCGATCACTCTACTTGCATTCGTTTATACTAAGCCTCGTTATCCTTGACTCATTAAGCATGATGTTCATCCACATCATGTACGAAAAGAACTGAGTTATAACCGATAAAGCTCTTTATAAAGAAAATGGTATTTACAGCTGCGGGTGTGACACAAGAAAGAGCCTCTTGAAGCTCTTTGGTTGCAAGTGGTGGCACTTGTACCCCGATAACAAAACCTGGATTACACTTTGAGGCTATGCAACTTTTACTCTTTCCTTTTTCCTTTCTTACCTTTTTCACCTACTTCTCTTTCTAAACTCTATACTTTACCTTTCCCCCTTGCTCACATTACATATCACCATCGATTCGCATACATAATACAGCAATGCTAACCATTGCAAGGAACGCTATGGCAATGCTGTTGCTCTTGTTAATCTCATTGGTGGCACAACATCCGAATCAGGTGGCAGCTGGCAACCCTCCACCAGCCTATGGCGGTCGTAAGTGTTTACATTAAGAGAAAGAGAGAGCGCCATAATCGTGGTTTTCTGCATGAATTTTTACGTACATGTTTGTGATGCATCCAGGTTGTGCTTATGCAGCCTATAAGATCTATTGTTATGGAGGTGCCACTAGTATCTTGAACGACCTCGGCTTGAAAGGCACACAGCAATTTTTCGCTTTGAATGTATCGGACCCGATTACGGTAGCAGCCAACAGCTCATCTTGGTATACGATTGATTTCACAGGCCAAACAGTGCAGCCCGAGCCCAACGTGTTTTTCTCCATGGCAGCTATCGACAAACCTGATCAAAAGTACTTGGTCATTTTGGGTGGTGGTGGCAAAAACGATGGCACTGCAATGCAGCATTCGGCCATTTATTACGACATTGAAGCTGGCTTATGGAATACAATCGATTCGGGTAATCACCCACAAAAGTATGTGTGCAAACTACATGTGTGGCCTAGCGTGAATTATTGATCATTGCATGTTCCTCCTATAGACGCTTCCAATCATTGATCTTTGATGAGGCTGGTAGCAAAGACCGCTTCTTTGTATGGGGCGGAGACAGGTGTGTGTTACCATGAACCGATATTTGTACAGATTGTGCATCCCAATGTTTATATTTTGTTGCACGACAGCTGATGTGTGATAATGCTTAATAGGTCAGCCTCCACAGGCTATTGGAATGAGACATCTAATAATGACGATGTTCCCTTTGACATGGCCGTATTATCCGACAAGGTAAAGTGTATACGCAAGAAGCCATCATGATGATGGTATTCTATTTCCATGACTCACCTTCCATAAACCAACCATAGTGGGAATGGTCATCACCAACCAATAATATCCAAAACCTTTCGCTTTTGATGCTTCCAAGAACGCAACATGCAGCAGCTCAAGGCGGCGATGGAAGAATCTACATCACAGGTGGCCTAGAAGCTTACGCCAACGTGTCATCCAATGGCTCCGTTGCATACGAGTTTTACTCAGCACCCATGACTGATACCTTGGTTTACGATATCAACAATGGCTGGGACATCAAGAACACCACAGGTGATATACCAAGCGAACGCATGTTTCACACAATGGTGACATGTAAGTTTAATTGAACACCTACACCGCATGCATTTTATGCAAACGTTTCAGCCACCTTGTGGAGGAAAGAAAATCTCAAGAACGCATTCACTCAATAACGTGTAATCACACAAACACACATCCCTTTTTTTGAACAGCAACGGATGGCAAGTCAATTCTTTTGTATGGCGGTGCTGACAGTGAGTTGAATCAATCTATAACCAGCACACAATCAACTCACATTTGATCAGCTTTGTTTGGTACAAACAACCTTCCCCTTCCTTCAAGAGATGTGGCCTATGTCTTGGATATCAGTGATCCCAACAATTTGGTTTGGAAAAACGTTACCAACACTTTGATCCAAAATTCTGGATCATTCGATCGCTATCTTCGATTCCATCACAACGGTACGCACAACAACATCCTTCTTTATGAAAGCATTCGAAGCTCATTACTAGGGTAATTAGCCATCTTGCTCAATTCAAGCCTATTCATCCTCTTCGGTGGCAACAGCGGTGGTGTCCAACAAGATTTCTTTATCATTGATGTTGATAATTGGAACTTGACAAACTCATTTGCAGGTGCAAACTTGAATGGAAATGGAGCAGGTGGCGGAGGAGATTCTGGTTCATCCTCTGGTATTTCCGGCGGTGCCATTGCAGGCATCGTGGTTGGTGTTGTAGTCGGTGTAAGAATAATTAATAGTGCCTTATGCATTTATCAGAGAACGATGCTCACCATCATTGTATCTTTTTAGGTGGGTATTATTGTTGGTGCCATTGTATTCTTTTTCATTCGACGAAAGCGACAAGCGAAACAGCCATCGGAAAAGAGAGATTACGTTTCTGACAGCAAAGGCGGTAGCAGCAATGAGCCCATGCACCAGAGTTTCCTACCACCATCTTATCAAGAAGCAGCTACCCAGCGACATGAATACTTGTCGTCAAGCAATATAAGCGAGCCACCACATACATCCACCGCTTCACCGACCCGCTCCTCCATGGAACAACAGGCATATCTCATGCAACAGCAACAAGCGATCAAACCACATTCTGATGCCTATCAACGCTCATCAAACGCAGGATTGTCGCCACCACAGCAACCAGGGACACCTGAAGTCTATGTACCTCGTCTCAAATTAATGCCTGTTAAGCCTGATGGCGAGTAAATTTCAATGTACTTTTATCACTGTATCACACTTAAATACACACACACGCATAATTTTCTCTAATCAAGGGGTATACAAGTCGCTATGAAGAGCTCATATATATTTCCGCAGTTGGGTTGTGGCAAGTCGTTCGGTTGACAAACAATGTCCTCTTTAGCAGTTGTAACGATTTCCACAAATTGAAGTTTAACGACATCACAACTTTGTATCAGTGTCTTGGCATGGTCAGTTAATTGTGCCTTTGGTTATTGAGCAAGGTTGGATCACCAAATTCATCCAATGCCATAAGGGGCCATTGCTGCTGAATGAAAAAGGGCACACGTTGCTTGGCAATCGAATGCGTGTTATATATGTAGACATCGAATTGCTTGGTCTCAGCGTGTAAAAGTATCCATCCTATACATGAGAATCCCATTTACGTTGAAGACGACCAATACCAGTAGTAGTAGAATGGCTGTTCCTTCAAAAACAATGGCGAATGGCACGGGCCTTAGAGTAAATGAAAAGATTGTTCCTGCAGCCAAATAGCTAATTACATAAAGGCCCAAACCGGGATTACTTTGCATGGTCATTGTCAGCTTCACGAATAGCGCCTTCTTCTTCTTGGATCTTCCCAAACGAATAATTCGCATGACATGTAAGCATTAAGATTATGCTCCAAATATTCACACGCGTCATCATCATTTATTCATATCAATTACTATGGTCAATCACATTATTGGTTGGCACAGCGAATGATAACGGTTGACGACGTAACGGATGTTGAATAAGAGAATGTTTCTTTGTAGTACATAGCAACCAAGGATGATGACGCTTTGACCATGCAATAAGTGGGCTCACATTTGTAGCGGCGATTCATACAGTGTGAACGTATATGCATGGATTCCCACACGAATTGTATCATCGCATCCCCCTTTCTTTTTATACCTTTTCACTCATGAGTTCTTCTCTTGCAACTTGCCATTTCCCAAACACGATGGCTCGATCTCCCGTCTCTCAATATTATCATTACACTCGCATCGCTAACGCTCGTCGACTATTGCACCACCACCCTACTACTACTACTACTACAAGGAGGTTGCGTCAGCCAGCAGCAACATGTCGACGCTACACCTCATCATCAACTGCAGCCATTTCTCGTGCTGGCACTTTGTATGCAGCCAATGCCTCTTATCGCTCTTTGCAATGGTCAAAGTGGACACACTATGGCCCAGTGGCTGTTACCAGAAGCTTTTATCGAACGTCTGATCAAGATAACGAGCCTCTTCCACCCAAGAATGATGGCACCACACCTCAAATGATCCAAGAAGATGAGCTATTAGGCTACTTTGCACGATTGAGTAATCCACGAACAGTAAGTGTCATCTATATCGATCTAGGGAGAAGCAAAGTGGGAGGGGGGAGGTGATGATGGTTGGTTGGGTGGGAATGGACGTAGGTCTCTGTATTTCGAACTCTCAGAGATAGCTTGTTAGACACTTGGATGAATATGTGATTGGGCAAGAACGAGCAAAAAAGACATTGGCTGTGGCAGTTTTCAACCACTACAACCGAGTACGTGCCAACTTGTATCGTCAAGCTAAGCAACAGCAACGTCAAGAAGAGGAGCAACAACAACAAGCAGCAGCAACCATGGATGGACCTGGTGAGGGTGGTGGTGCACCTCATCATAACACTGATCCTGAACAACGACCCTCCGTACCATGGCCACCTTCGAATACTACCAGGTTGGCACAAAGAGTTCCTGGTGAAATGGTACCTGTGGAAAGGGCATCAGCTTATGGTAAGTGATAGGATCGGATGACAAAGTTTGATATGCATATCCCGGCGCCTATTTCTTACATCAACTCTCCCCTCTCTCTCTCTCTCCCACCCCTTACATAGCTGCACCTCGAAGGCGTAGTTGGACAAATGATGGATTGGTGAATGGCTCTGGTGTTTCATCTACGGATGGTGTTGGATCAACAACAACAACTACTACTACGACTACTTCTACTACGTCTACCTCTGATGAGAATGATACCACAACCAATACCACGGGAGCTGATGGAATGATCAAGCCAATCGCATCAAGACGTTCATCTCCTGAATCTCGGATATTGGATGACATGGAGGACACCACCGTATTTGAAAAGAGCAATGTGCTACTTGTTGGCCCAACAGGATCCGGTATGATTTTCCTCTATCCTCATGTATGCATGTGGTTGCTCATTGCAGGATGTATAGGCAAAACGCTTTTGGCAAAGACCCTTGCTCAAGTGCTTCAAGTACCATTTTCCATGTCGGATGCCACACCTTTTACGCAAGCAGGCTATGTCGGAGAGGATGTGGAATTGGTCATCCAAAGGCTATTGCAGGTATGTGACACCAATCACGGATGATGATGATGGTGGGAAATGGATTGTTTTGTCGATGATGTAATCCATGTTTTTGACACGTGAAACTTGTTTACAGGCATGCGATCACGATGTAAAACGAGCCGAGACTGGTATCGTCTTTATCGATGAGATTGACAAGATTTCAAGGCGAACGGATGCTTCCTCTTCATCACGTGATGTATCAGGCGAAGGTGTACAGCAGGTAAGAAGTCATTGTTGGAAATGTGTGTATGTATGTATACTCATTCTTTATTGTAGTCATTGCTTCGTATGCTTGAAGGAACCGTTGTCAATGTAACCGACAAATCACCCGTCAACTCAGGCCATAACAAGCGAGGTGGTGGTGCAGGTGGTGGTAATGGATTGACCACAGGGGGTACATCGTCATTTGGTGGTGCCGCGCAAAGCAAGCCTGAAGTTTATTCAGTGGATACAAGCAACATTCTCTTCATATTGAGTGGTGCATTCATTGGTTTGGATAAGATTGTGTCGGATCGCGTTTCCAAAGGGGTAAGTTATTCGCATAAGAATGCATGATCTTTTATTTATGCAACTCTTTTTCTTGGTATAGTCTATTGGATTCAATGCTACCATTCGATCATCAGATGACAATGTTCCCGATAAGAAGAATGATTTTGATCCTCTTTCAATGGTTGAACCTTCAGGTATTTGTTGTGGTGGAACAATGAATGAAAGAACAACGGGGATACTCATTGTGTACGTAGATTTGGTCAAGTATGGGTTGATCCCTGAATTCATCGGCCGTATTCCCGTTGTGGCATCTCTAAAGAGCTTGTTGGTCGAAGATCTTGTGCGGATTCTGGTGGAGCCCAAAAACTCACTCGTCAAACAATATCAAGGCCTTTTTCAATTGAATAATGTAATGTGTGCTTAGGTGATATGATGGATGGTTTGAAATGCTCACTTTTTTATTAGGTGGATCTACACTTTAGCCATGCTGCTTTAAGATCTGTTGCTGAAGAGGCCCTTGCAAAGAAGACTGGTGCACGTGGACTTAGACGTATCATGGTAAGAATTGGATTGAAGCAATCATTGGGAATGGGTTTATTTACGAGGGTCATTATTACAGGAGGATTTGCTGCTGGAAGCTATGTATGATGCACCCAATTCATCCATCAAGCATGTTATTGTCGACAGCAAGGTGGCAACTAAAGAGAAGCCTCACATATACCTTCCCGCAAGCCAATCGCATCTGGTGGACTCTATTTTGGCTGAAGACGACAATTTACTATTATCACGTGCTGGTGATAACAACAATGCTGATCAAGCCGCTGCGTCTCTGAACAACAACCAAGACATCAACATTCGTAGAGAAATATCTCAGCAGTTGTAGTTTGTGCACCTTTTGTACCTTTGTATATCCTTCTTGTTCTCTTGTGTTTGATTACATTCAAATTTAACATCCAGCTTTCATGCCTCTCGATGAGAAATTGAGCGATGTACTATATGCAAATGACGGGTTATATAACTACAGAGGATAAGGCTTCATGCAAGAGACATGTTGATCATAGCTTTGGGATAAAAAGCCTATGTCATGGTCAACAACCCACGTTTTACATATAAGAATACATTCGGCAACCACACTTTCAAAGTACAATATATTAAAAACCACAATCAATTTCAATAAAGGCATCTCGGCTATACTACAACAGTGATTTGACTCATGCATCAGCTTGCTTTCTCTTTTTGCCGGCACGTGCCTTGGGTCCCCAGTTAGGTGCAGGATTCTGAGGATATCGTGCAATCTTGATAGTTCGTGATTCGGGGTATGCGTCCTTGTGGCGGGCGAAGCTGATTTGTGTGGTAGGCTCCTTCTTGAGGATGGCCCGTGCGGGTGAATTTTCGGGGATATTCTCCATGACAACGGGATGATCTTTGATCTAATAATTATACAATGAATAAAGTTCCATTATCGCCATCACCACCAAGCCATGGTAACTTACGTAAGCTCGGAAAACATCCCAAACAACATGTGAAGGTGCATTCGTTTTCATCGTGCCAGGACCACAATGGGATGTAGAGACCTTGTATCCAGCATTGAGAATAGCAGAGCTATGTCATCCCGTGTAGTGTAAGTATGATGTTGAACAAATAGCATAAGGATCATACTCACAAGATATCAACCAATGGGGGCGAATTGCAATGAAGCGTACCAGTCAATCGTGCAAGGGTCCAATACAAAGGTGCATCCACTTCTTCGCTGATCACAGTCAACATGCCCTTCATACGTTGGTGCGTTCCATAGTTGGATTCGTTAGCCTTGACGTGTTCTAGCATCTTTTTGACGAAGCTTTGGTCATGTAAAGCAGCTCCCCATGCCGGTCCTCCCACCTACAAAGAAAGAAAAGGTCGTTAAATCTCTCCTCCATGTTGATTATTTGGGCCAACTTACATGATGAATGTTGTTACAATTGTCACAGAGCGCGTTCACAGGTGGACCAGTTCCAGGTGTATGTCGATCTTGGCCATTTTCTCTCTTATCAATCTTGCCAAGGGGTTGTACACTGTAGGCGTGACATCCAGAGCATTCGTACATAACAGCGGTTTTGCTATTATTCATGAAGAGGGTTAGTACATTGCTCCATAAAGCACACATTGTATCCATACCTTGCTGCCTTTTTTACTTCAGCTGGAGAAGTGAAGACACGAACAAAGACGCGAAGATAGAAATCAATGCTGCATGACATGAGAGGGACAATGTAACGACGATAGCGGCCAGCAGAGGTTTGCAAAGTATTGAGGACCAAACGTAATGCCATCTCATGCGGGAACATGCCCTTCAAAGGCATACCATTGTACTTTCCAAAGCTGAAGAAAAAAAGACAACCTATTAATAACTTGTGTCTTCCATCACCGTCCACACACACAATGAGCACCTCCAAATCTTACCAAGTTTCGGGATGCATCGATCCAGTCAAAATAGCAAGGTCGGTACAAGTGACACACAAAAGACCTATACCCAACATTGTCAGCCGAATTGCAATATAGATTTGTCACCATTGCTTATTACCTCCTTCAGAAACTGCTTGAACAGCACCGTCAATAAATGGGGCAGCTGAACCATAGGGATCAAGATCCACAACATCATACTTTTGGCCGTTACCAATAGCACTGTACATGACTTGCCTATCAAAACAAGATAAATAAAATGAATTGACAATACACCCTTAGACGATATACTTACATGGCATCTCCTTGATTAGGTCGCAACAATTCTTCGGTAAGGCCGTTATGCTTCATATTGCGCTTGATAGATTCCACTGCTTCCTCTTCCAAGTCATTGGCTGTCACTTGCTTCAAGTATGGGATTTCCTTTGCATAACGGATAGATCGAAGACCACTTGCGGCCAATGCTTCCAGGATAGTGAAACTCTGTGTGTTGATGTGATTCTTCAATCGCTAAACAAGCCCAAGAAAATGTGGTCAGCCAATGTGATCCGATCCTTATGCAATACTCAAGAAGCCCTTTACCTCTTCACTTTCCTTCCTTTGCTTCTCATCTATTCCAAATATCGTATGAGTATCATCAAACATTATCATCCTATCCCTATCATCATGCACACGCACACACCTTTGGCGTTGGCCACCTTCTTCTCGATACGTGCACGTTTCTCTCCCAAGAACATTTCGCTCCAAGTACGGATCGCCGCAACGGACATGTCGCGATTGAACTCTTGTACAGGGTTGTAGAATACTTCATTGCCTTTTGGGAAGAGAATGGTGGCCTTGCCTTCAGTGACAGGTGTGAACTGAGACAGATCGATCTCTGGCGATGCTGCTGTTGCGTTATTGGTAGGTTCTGAAGCCATGTGGGAATACGGACGTTGCTGTCGAGTGACGAGTGAAAGAGACCGTGTAGAATAGAATCGAGCTGATCGAAAGAGTAGACGACAAGGAATGGTGATCGCTACAACCGACATGCACCGGTTCCGTTCCAAGCTTGAAGCAAAGTGGAAAAATGTGACGGCCTGTGCAACCGAGAAGTTACATGTCAAAAAAGATCACCGCCCCCCACCCCATCTCTTACTGCACAATAGAATAGCATTAGAAGATAATAAAGACATCAATGACAATCAAAAGAGACATAAGAAGATATTCTTTTTACCAATTACGAGCAAACAAAGAAAGATGGCTATGAAGGAACGTGCAAAGACTAATTACAATAGAGGAAAAAGAGGTATAAATATATACATTTGTTGAGTTTTCGTATGCTGTAAAGGGAACATCAAAGCAAGAGTCGGTGCTGGCCAACATAAAGACGATCAATTGACTGACATTGGATTAACAAATGATTCTTCAACCGTAGCACTGCTCCACGTCGTTTGGATGGCATTCGTCCCAATACACGTTCCTGTTGTCGAGGTTCCTTCATATCATACCACCGATAATGATCTAAAACATTAAAGCATAAAAGCATAAGCATTCATTTACCATCCTTATCCAATCCATATATACTTGCCACAACGTGTACCACTGATACGACCCGCATTGGTTGCTGTGTGTACGGCAAATACTTCGATTTGGGATCCACTTCTTCGATAGGTATTGGAGGAACGCAATAAACAAACGTTGTTCAATGACATGATTTCCAAGGATTGATATGGCAACTGGATGGCACCCTTGTTATCTTCCTCAATATCGCTTAAAGTGCAATCATCAAGCTCGAAATGCTGCAAAGAGAGACAACGACGGCCGATGTAGGTGATGACTTTTTCGGAAAGCCTGTTGTGACCACGAATAACAAGACGTTGGAGAGGATGATGTGGTAATGAATGCGAGGATAGGTCTGAAGAGTAGAATCGTCTGTGCGTATTCGTATATAGTTGCATGGTGGTGCATAGCTCGGTGCCGTAGAGTTCGAGGGATTTGAGACTTGAAGCACAATCCAATAGCAGACCAATAGGAAGCTTGCCATAAGGACGCACAATTTCAAGATGACTGAGATACGTTAACAAACGTAGTGACCATGGAAGATTGATGTTCATCGGCATGTACGTAGCACCCTTAAGTCCAAGTGAATGTAAGCTCCCTTTCCACCAATCGAAACATTGCGCAATGGTCCCACTAGGAAAGTTGCGGGTCTCGTCAATCTCCAGATGCTGCAATTTGATATGCCCTGTATCCCACAAAGCATGGAAAAAGTGCCTGTATAATCCAATGTCCTTGAGATGCACTGTATCAAGTTGTCGACATCCTTGTGCAAAGAGACGATAGGATCGTAAACGTGCTGTTTCTACTGAGCTGTTGAGAATGGGTGCATCCATGTATTCGAGTGCAAATGCCATGCTGTAATGGTGTGTAGGATTGGTATCCAAACAAAGAGCGCGTAGATTCGGGTATTTGGAAGCGAAATAAATCAACCATGCTGCAGCCTGGTATTCGGCAAAGTGATAGGGAAGCGTGAGACTGATGTGTTGCATGGATGGCGCGGGCATTGATTCGGGAGGAAGCTGTAACCCCACAAGGTCGGTCTTATTAAAGTCGCTTCGATCCAAGACAAGCTCAAGTCGTTCCAAGTGAGGGCACCAATCATGAACCTCATCCATGCGTTCAAAGGTCCATATCTGCTTACTCCAATTGAGCTGTAACTTTTTGAGCGTGTGCAATCCATTGAGCCAATCGAGATTAACAATGCCATATTCGGATGTAATCGAAAGCTGTGTCAATGACAATGCGGCGTATCCAGCGTTGCTTGGCAACCGTTTCAGATCAGCTACGCGATAAGATGTTGCTGTAGGGCATGTGTCGTTATCAATCGATGTGAAACCAGGATCATTGGAGATGTCGAACACCTGAAGGTTAGGGCATAGCCCTGGTAGTCGTCGCACCATCTCTGCTCGTGGTCGGCTCGCCTTGATACGCAATATCTTTACACAGTGACCAAGGTTCGTGCGTTGTGGCAAACCCTTGCGAGATCGCCTTGCTGATTCGAGTAGCGTGTCGTAAAAGAGTGAACATTGACAACTGTTTGTGATTGACACGGTCGCATAAAGAATCGACGTAAAGGCAATGGACCAATTGTGGCAGACGTAGAGACAAGCAAAGTAGTCCTCGCTGGTGACGTGATGGCTAATGAGAGTGAGGATTTCACGTGGAAGAGATGCTGCCGTCAACGACATTCTGAACGACCGGTTATCAAAGACAAGCAGTACGACAGGAACATGGAGTAAGGAAGAAAAGGCAAAAAATGGGACTTTTGTCAATTAAAGTTTACAGAGTGCTGGTCTACGCCATCACCCTTCTCTCCTGTACAATGCACGTTAACAATACCATTGGCCTATAAAGATGCAGAGCGTAGTACGTGCAACACCATCATCGGTGTAAATGTAGAGTATGACCTATGCCTTGACATGATTACAATAGTCTTCAATGAATAAAGATTATAGCATCTACTATACTCATGGCTCATTCTTGCTCTCCTAACATGTGCGGGGGCTCAACACGAGTTGAAATCAGGATATGTGAAGGATACCCTCTCTCCTTGTTGTGTTACACAAGTTGTAATGCAGACGATACGCAATTGCATGATTGGATAAAACCCATTTTATTGTATTGCTACTATATCTTGATGAGTAGTAAATCCCTGCCTTAGTCATGAAATAAACAACTTTATATGATAATGCATCTAATAATATTACACAGTCTTTGTTGAAAAGCACATCCCTCCTCTCGCTATAATGAACAGCCCTTCTTTCCACTACCAATGTCTATCCAGTAAACTTCGCAAGGAGAGCAATCAACTGTGGTTGTATCCAATGTGCAACGCCAACCCAACTTTTGGATCTTGTCAAAAAACACACGTTCTTCATTGGGGTATCTTGGCTTGTAGATCAGCAATGTTTCCACTCCAGGGTGTCGATCCATCAATCTTTGAAGCGTATCAATCAATAAATCATGGCTGGATTGGTTGTATAACAAGTCGCTGATAATCACGAGGTCCAAGTTGTCATTGTCCATCACTTGCTGATCATCCTTTCCCCATTCTAATGCTTCAACGACCACCTTTTGATGATTGTCCCATTGTTGACGGTCCACATTGTCCTGGATTGAAGATACGGCTTCTGGAAGATCAGTCAAATACATCAACGTAGGTGACAATGCATGTGCAGCATAGATCCCAGCGATCGCTGTTCCACTTCCTGTGGGGTTGTTGCAATACATGATGAGTAGTAAGCGAGGTTGAGAGAGAGAGGGAGTGTGTGTTAGTACAAGTAGGCACGAGAACAAGATACAATCACTTGCCAAGTTCAAGCACATGATCATATCGCTTTGATGGCGAATAATGAGCAAGATAATGACATAGCCATATTCCACAATCCCTGTCAAGATGATGATGAATCGGATTGCCCATTGCAACACGTGCTTGTTCCCATTCCTTTGCACTTACCAAACATGGTCAGCCATCGTGTGGCCCGTGCTTTCGTGTATCTTGACAATCTTCTTATCAGGGCCCACAATGAGCTGTCGCTCACATTCACGCGAGGTTTCCATATCACTTGATCTTCCAAGATGCACGGGTTGTGACCATACAGGAATAATCCATGTATCATCACTTGCTTGTTGTGCAAGATGCCATGTAGAATGAGAGGTCTTGTTCTTGAGGTTGCTGTTGCTGTTGTTGTTGCTACAGGTGAGCACAAGTTGTATTTGTTGTTGTTGGGGGTGTTGAAGGGTTCCAGTGATTGTCAAGTTGCTACGCACCATGCCACCACCCTTAAAAGGGTCATATTCAAGGTTGATACTTTTTGATGCCGTTGAAGCAAAACGAGCTGTTGCATTGTTGCTTAGCAAATGGCAAGTGACGCTCAATGGTTGCAAGAATGGCATCTCGCCAAGATCATTGTCGACAGTCCACACAATACTGAATGGTTGCCCAGGAACAATAGTGTTCGGAGGTGGTTTGAGTAGACGAATATAGTAGAGTTGTTGGGTCATATTTGTATTATTGTGATGGTGGAGATGTGTCAAAAATAAACAAGAAGGGAAAGAAGGAGAGGGTTATAAAAAGAGATGACGTTGGGAGAAAAAGATGTGGCGATGTTCTAATTACACACGATCTGTGATATCTTGTTCCACCCAGTTATCGCCACCAAAATCGACATACAAATGGGCATCGGGAGTAAGCTTGAGAAGACCCTTTTGATGATACGTGGTATTAGCACGTAAATCCTTCTCGGCACGAATACGAATAAGACGATATTGACGACCCCGTTCTAAGCGTGCAAGAGCATCTTGATCTTCTTGACCAGCAACAATTTCACTCTTGGCCCATTCTTCAGTGGCCTTTGTATAAGCCTTCTTTTCCTCTTCGTATGCCAGATACTCTGCTGAAGTAGGCACCTCCAGGATGCCTGCGGGAGGATCATCAGCCTTGGTTGCTTCATCCTTGGTCTTGCGATCGGGATTGCCAGAGATAATAACAGGTACACTTCCAATGTCAATGTGTTCCTGAAGTTCATCCAAGTTTTTGCTAAACTTGATCTTGGCTGCCACCACAGGATCCAACAAAGGCTGAATCATAGCCCAAACTAGAAATGGTAAACGTTGCACGAGTTAATAAGCTTTTTTGCCCATTGTATTAAGATGTGCAT
Organism: Lichtheimia ornata; assembly: GCF_029851405.1. Classification (NCBI taxonomy): domain Eukaryota; kingdom Fungi; phylum Mucoromycota; class Mucoromycetes; order Mucorales; family Lichtheimiaceae; genus Lichtheimia; species Lichtheimia ornata. Next base: position 133,426 of record NW_026695363.1, read on the forward strand.
GCCATGGTCACACGTCGTACCTGTTGAGAACACCCACGGTGCCTTGTGGATCAAACACAAGCCAAGAGTTTCTGGGTAGTATCGTTCCAAGCATGTAATCAAAAACTTGACAAAGTCGAAATCCTAAACAAACACCCACCCATATGAATATCATCATCCTGCTTCTCCCTTTGTGCTCTGGCAGCTTACCATGTTGGCAAGGGTAAAGTTATCCAAATTGAACACCAAGCAAGCATTCACCATGGGATAGCCACAAAAGACACGAGCGGTCTCCATGAGATACAAGGCTGCAATTTGAATTGCTTCAAAAGGTTGATCCTCCTTGTGGTGAAGTTGAACATTGAGGAAGCTATATAACATTCCAATGCCCTATATTAGAAAAGAAAATCCCCAATGGCACATTCCGCTATTATACACCTACCAAATACCACGATCTGATTTGTCGGGACCACCCAAGGTAGCTTTACCACTCTTGATCTGTCGAATAAAGTCGTCGCCAAGTTGGGGCTTGAGCTTGTTGAGTTCAATGACAAGACCAGATTCACCGAGTTTAGTAATGTCGTCCACACGATTATGTAAACGCCATCGAAGGGTGTTGATGATCATTCTATAGGCAGCGTCGACATCCCATTTGCGAGCACGTAGATATCGCAATACACATGCATCTGGATTGTCAGTGGCCACCATATGCCAAAAGGTGCGTTCGAGCTTTTCACCAGGAATAAGCTTGATGGCTTCTTCAAGGGTCAATGACATCCAACGAGGATCGGCAGTTTTGCCAAGGAACACGGGCTTGTCTTGTTGCACATCCTTGGCAGGTGCTGATGATGATTTTCCGAAACCAAACCAACCACCGCCGCCACCATTCTTCTTTTCTTGTTTTTCTGAAGATGCTTGGGAGGATGAATCACTGTCAGCAGGTGGAGTATAAGGTTCACCAGCTTGCTTGAATAATTCGAATAGACGCAGCCAAATCTTTTTCAGGGCAGCTACTTGGTCGGGAGTAAGAGCACCAGCATGGCCTGGCAATCGACCCTCAAGTGACAAATTGGAAACCATAACGACAATGGAATGTGAGATGCAATGGACAAAGAAAAAAGTGAAAGGAAAAAGCGGGTAAGGGTTGGGTTTGAGCTGCTTTTAAACAAGTAACCAACGAACTTTATCTTTTTCTGTGCTCCCGCGGTCTTTAGACAATACCTCCTCATTGTTGTCTCTTCACCCCAAATAAATCGAAAATCTCATAATTGGATGGGACAATGCCATTACCAAGTACTTGGTTGCTCATATCCAATAAAAGTAAATATGTCATGACACTATGGGAATATCATGCTGTTGCCTTGAGTTATCTATTCTTCCAATGTGAAAGGAGAGATTTGATTGTGCGGGAATCGATAATTGATGTCGATCGGACAAAGAGTGAGTGCCAAGCGAGTATTGTCCTCTCAGGCACAACTCCAATTGCCATTTTAGTGCTTTGCTGGATTCCCTCGTGAAAATTTCACCCCACATATAATGACAACATTGGGGACATTCTTCTTCTCACAATATGATCTCTGGATGATTACAGCAACGTCACCCGATACAACTTGTGTAATAGAAAAGCAACGTTTAGCCATTAAATTAGGCTTCATTTGCACTTGCGTCCACGTGAGATGTCGTATGCTATACCATGGGATACTCAAATACAATGACCCCTTTGTTCGGTACCTCCCTATTTCGAGCTCATTATGGATCGATTGATGCTTCGCAAGGAGACCTCTGACGCAAACACGCATTATCCAATAAAGTTCAACCTGCTAAAATGAGACTACAGACCGAAGCATTTCATTCAAATCATGATTGGAGATGCAAGACAATGCGTACTAGCAATGTGAACAAGGCATCGTAATGGTATCAATCCTTCAACGCTGTAACCCAGGAGTTTGGATCATTAACATTATTTATTGCCTATTCTAGATTGGAACAATGCCTACTCGATATTCATTATCTAAGCGACGTTTTGCTTTAAGCCAGCCAAACACCATCTTTGAACATAAAACATCACGTACTACCAGTGGAAGGAGTAGAGTAACATGCAAATAAAAAAAGCATTGACAACAAATGCCCTGTCAAAATGGCACAGCCAATGAGCGTCGGCTTCATGTTGAGTGGGCGGTGGTGGGTGGGTGGCTGATTAACACAATTTTCAACGGCGACTTCACTCTGTTTCCTGATCACTGAACTCGTCCCGATCGTTTTCTTTTGTTTGGGGGAAAGGGCAGTCAGCAACACATTCACCATGCCGAAATCCAACACTGCATCGAAAAAGAACACGCCTGTCAAAAAGGCACCCGCCACGACCAAGTCAAAGGCAACAACGAAGACTCCACAAAAAAAGACGCCCACCCCACCACAACGACAAGCACCTGTTGCCACCACCACTACCAGTAAAAAGCCAGCTTCCAAAAAACGTACAGTCGAGCAAATCGAAAGTGACGACGAGGATCTTGGTGATATCGCCATTGACATGCGCTCTTCGGACGAGGAAGACGAGGAATCGGACGACGACGACGGCGATCAATCGGTTGACAATAGCGATGTTGAAGCTTTTCCTGAAGTCAGCATAAGCAGTGACGAGGAAGAAGATGAATCCGACGACGAAGCTATCATTGATGAGGAGGACGATGAAGAAGAGGAAGAAGAAGAGGATGAGGATGATTACATGGCAGGCGATAGTTTGGATGAAGCTGATCTTGAAGAGGAGGATGAAGAATTGGCAAGGTAAGAGAAAGAATGGAAGAGAGAGAATGAGGATGAATGATACGAATGAGCTGATAATGGTCATTATAGAAATGCTGGTCAACAACAACGTGAAAAGTTGCCCGAGATTGAAGCCAACTATGATAGTGATTCTTCCACAGAAGAGGTATGATGAGAGTAATGGATGGGATATGATGGATATCGGGTTATTAACATGGCATGCGTGATTTAGACTGAGAATACCATTGGCAATGTACCTCTCGAATGGTACAAAGACTTACCCCATATTGGTTACGACATTGATGGCAAACGCGTGCTTAAGCCTGCTACTGGTGATGAGCTTGAAAAGTTCTTGTCGACGATGGATGATCCCGATTCTTGGAAGACTGTGCGCAGTGATCGTGAAGGCAAGGATGTTGTATTGAACGATGAGGAACTTGATATCATTCGACGTTTGCAAGAGGGCGAGATTCCAGATGCTGGTTACAACCCATACGAGCCTACTGTGGAATTCTTCACTAGCAAGACCGAAGTGATGCCCCTATCAGCAGCACCTGAGCCTAAGCGTCGTTTCGTACCATCCAAATGGGAACATAAAAAGGTAAATGGGAGAAGATAGGATGGTGGATAGGAAAACAGCATGATATTCATGCAATGGATGATAGATTATGAAAATTGTACGTGCCATTCGACAAGGACGTATTGTGCCAAGGAAGCCCAAGGATGAGAAGCCACAATTCTACAACTTATGGGGTGATGATGATACACCACACAAGGATCACATTATGCACATTGCAGCACCCAAGATGAAGTTGCCTGAACACGATGAGAGTTACAATCCACCAGCTGAATATCTCCCTGATGAGGATGAGATCAAGGAATGGAATGAGATGGATGAAGAGGATCGACCAAAGAATTATCTCCCCAAAAAGTGAGTTGATGGTATATTAATGGATCTTGCAAGTGTGGTTGTACTCATTTTGTATTATAGATACAAGAGTTTGCGTCACGTGCCAGCATACGATCGATTCATCAAGGAACGTTTCCAGCGTTGTTTGGATCTTTATTTGGCACCTCGTGTGCGGAAAAACAGAGTATGTATGCCGTTGCTATGCTACCATTATCTCGTATACTCATATTCTTGATAGCTCAATGTCGATCCCGATTCGCTTCTTCCCAAACTCCCAAGTCCCAAAGATCTTCAACCTTTCCCTACTCGTCAAGCACTTTCATACGAAGGCCACACTGCTCGTATTCGTTGTTTGTCAATTCATCCATCAGGCCTTTATGCTCTCTCTGGTTCAGATGACAAGACTGTGCGTCTATGGGAAGTACTTACAGGCCGATGCTTGTTCACATGGCACTTTGAAGAGGTCATCCATACACTTGCATGGAACCCCAACTCGGACGTGTGGCTCTTTGCCATCTCTGTTGGTCACGGTCAAGTCCTATTGATTTCACCTCCTACTCTATGTGCGCCTGAAGTTGCCATGACGACCGATCAATTTGTCAAGGGTGGTTACACACGACCTGCTGGTGATGCTGCCATTATCATCTCGTGGGAGAAGCCAACAGAAAGCGAAGAGGAGAAATTGGGTTACAAGGTGCGATTGCAACACAAGCAAGCTGTCAAGCAAATCACATGGCATCGCAAGGGTGATTATTTCGCAACCGTATCACCTGACGCTCGCGCACTTTACATGCATCAAACCACTAAACATCTTACTCAAATGCCCTTCAAACGACTCAAGGGTATTGTTCAAAAGGTGGCTTTCCATCCCATCAAGCCTATTTTCTTTGTTGCAGTGAGTATACATGGTTGTGGGATCATGGGATCATCAGCATGCTAAGCATTGGGGGTGGCTTTTCTTTTTAGACACAAATGTATGTACGCGTATATGACTTGATGCGACAAGAACTTGTCAAGACTTTGCAACCAAGCATGAAATGGATTTCAAGTATCGATGTCCACCCAGGTGGTGACAACGTCATTATCGGCAGTTACGACAAGCGTGTATGCTGGTTTGATATGGATTTGAGCTCTCGACCTTATAGATCGCTTCGGTAAGTGCTTCCTATCTTTTTGTTCTCATCTTGCATGCTGACGAATCTTTTCATACAGTTATCACGAAAAGGCCGTACGTCAAGTCGTGTATCACAAACGTTACCCATTGTTTGCATCCTCATCCGATGATGGCACTATTCAAGTCTTCCACGGCATGGTATACAATGATCTTTTGCAAAACCCCTTAATTGTACCCGTCAAAATCTTGCGAGGACACGAGACTAAAGATGCTCTTGGTAAGTGTGAATCTCCTTTATCCTTCTCCACTAGCGATGACAACAAAATGACTTATGTGCAACATTTTTTAGGTGTTCTGGATATCGAATTCCATCCTACACAACCCTGGATTTTCTCCTCGGGCGCAGATGGCACCCTGCGTCTCTGGACCTAGATGTGCATTTTTTCCTTTTCTTTCACCCACCATTACACTACTCAATAAACCTGCATTCAAGACTACATTCAATACAGCAAAGCTTTTTTTGATTTATATTCAACATTAACAACGTGATTGGACTATTTGTTTTGTTGTTCCTTTATATACTATCACATTGAGTTAGAAAAAAAGAGTTGATGGTTAGAAGTTATCAGCCAAGTAGTGTTCTTCATCCACAAAGCTCGTGACGACCGTTCGATCAGCAAATTTGCGACCAGCAAGAGCACGTAAAGCTGCCATGGCCTCCTCTGTAGTTTCATATCGCAAAAAGATCTATCATAGAAGAAAACGAATCAGCAACCTTGTATCATGATCGATTCCCACACATCCTATTTACCTTGCCAAGACCAGCAACAGGTTGTCCGCCCTGTGGTTTAGGAATCTTCATATCTACGATACGACCAAACTTGCCACATTCCTCTGCTACATCCTCCCAAATATCTACACGCAATGTATGTTTAATGCAAGATCCCATATCCAACATCCCAAAATAAACACATACCTTGATACTCTTCATCATCTTCAAGTTCTTCAGGTGTTACCATGTTCATCAATTGGACCACTCGTGTTGCATCATCCTCCTTTACCACCATTGGCATAAACATTGTTGAAGGTGCTGCATGATCATGTTTGTGTGCACCAACGCTAGCACGCTGAACCACCAATTTCTTCTCACCCAGTTCCATGTTGTTCAAACCCTGACAAGCAAGATCGGTGACGCTAGGATCTTCATACTCACAGAATGCAAATCCCTAAATGACAGCGTTTAATGACCCTCCTTTTTTGGTATTCCTTTTTCCCTCTCAAACATACCTTTGATTGTCCAGTAGCAGGATCCTTGACGAGATTGAAAGCACGCAACTCACCAAATGATTTGAGTAATTCAATCACCTGATCATCATTCAAATAGATGGGCAAACCGCCAATAAAGATCTTGTTGGGTGTATCGGGAACAGCAGCTAGTAATAGCATTTAGCATTTCCTCCTCTTTGATCACCACAGTGTATCTAACAACTTACTTGAAGATGTATCCACATATTCGCCACCTGGTGGTTGATAATCTTTGGGTCTTCGCACCTTGAGAGTCTGGTTCTGGAAAGTAATACCATCAAATTGCATGGCAGCTGTTGCTTGTTCAGGTGTTTGAAACTAATCCATCTCATGTATGAGTCTCCTTTTTGCCACTATACGAATAAAATCCATCCTACCTCAACGAAGGCGTAGTTCTTGTCATGATTGATCTGGACAGAGACAACGGCGTCCTGATTAGTAGTATTGAACTGCTGCATTGTTGTGTTGAAGAAATCGGCCATGGTGTTCTCATCAACGCCAAAGGGTATCTGACCGACATACAATCGTCGTGCTTGTCGCGCAAGTGTTGCGTTAAGAGCTACTGGACCAGCAGCACCTTGAGTCACTCGTACACGAGATCCATCGGCCATATAAGCGTGGCTGCTAGGAGGTGCAAATGATTGAGGAGTACGTGTACCCACCACTTGACCGGGAAGTGGAAATAAACCTATTACGCACATACATGTACATTAGCACATTCCCCCATCCATTGATGACCATATCCTTTTTCTCTTACCTGTTTGCTTGACTTGTTGTGCTGTCATTCCTTCCATACCAGCAGGTGCCACATCCCAATTGTTGAGCTTTCTTTCACGCTTGTGCAAAGGAACAATGTTCTCATCACGATCACGACGGCTACTGCTTCTTCGTCTACGGTGTGGGCTTGATTCTCTACGTCGTCGATAATCATCATCTCCTCTTCGGCTGCTACGGTGGTGGTGGTGGTGTCGATCGCGAGATCTTGAACGTCCTCTTCTTCTGTCGCGTGAACGATCGCGGTAACGTCGACTGCTGCTGCGGCGATAATCACTATCACGGTCGCTACGGCGATACTCATCTCTGTAATAGTCCTTTTCTCGATGGTAGTCATCTCTCTCTCGGCTGCTATACTTTTCCTCATGTCCATGATCGTATTGGCCTACAGTAGTCATGAGTCGCTATTACAAAACAAGGCATTGAAGAGTAACCTACCGTTAGATTCATAGTAAGCAGGTTCACCACTAGAGGAGCCTTGAAGCTCTTGGCCAACAGAATTCAAAAACGAACTCGCTAGATCAGCGGCCGATTTCGATCCTAGAGATGTGTTCCATAATATGAGTTGTTGTTGTCTACCATAAAAATAAACATCCAAGTCTAGAAGCTCTTTACCAGACGAATCGTAACTCTCATTCCATGACATGGTCGGTGTTGTGAAGAAACGAAGAAACCACGACTCCACAGCACAAATTTATTCTGGCTTCAGCAACGACGACGACGACGACGCTGCTTGCATCCTCGTGCTCGCATGTGCGTACACACCCACCCACTCTTACTCGTCCATATCCATACATACATCTATCATACTTGTAGTATGCGTCATATCCTTCTTTCATTTGCAGACGTATTGGATGATCAAGACAACAACATAGCCCCAAGCTCCCTTACTCATATAAACCTGTTGTCGGCTTGTAGCAACAACAATGAAAGTTGGTGGATCAATCAGAGTGTACATGCTGTAAGGAAAAAGTAAAGTGTCTCTCGATCAAATGGATCACCCATAGATATAGCTTGGGGCCTGGTATGTAGCATGAAGGACCCATTGGTTTATACAACAACTTCTCCCCTTAATGCAAAACAATCAAATCGTGGCGTACCAAGAAAGAGAGGTAAGAAAAAAAAAAAAAGAATCCCACGCACCCACCAATGATCGATGGTATGTGTGAATTGCATGATACACGATCTTTAAATGATGGTATTATTTGTCTAACCGCGGATAATCCTGTTATGTGAATATGGACCATTTCACTGTGTAGATGAAACAAAAAGATGATGTGGCGAATCGTTCATGAATCCATGTGAAACCCGATCCCAGACCCGCACTCACGAAAAATATGATAACTTCTTTTAGACAAGAATTGCGACCATTGTATAACAGCACCTTCCTCGTTTACTGCCAAGGTTATTTTTGCACAATACCATGATCAAGATATAAACCTGCAAACTCTATATTGGAAAAGGGATCAAAAAGTGTATCGGATTTGATGTCTCTATGATGGATCAAATGGTGGAGTGGGGAAAAGGATGATTGTTGTTTAAAGAACGATTGAAAAGAGGATTGACTCGGTGGATGCGGGGTTGCATGTGTGTGATGATGTTTAGCGGAGCGGGCAAAGTGATAGAAAATAGGGCTTCCCCTTATGGATGCAAGGTGTGTGTGGGGGAGCCATGGAAAAAAAGAAACGCTAATGGGTGGATTGGGGTAATGGTGGTATGTATGCGTGTGTGTCATGGGTGATGAAAACAAAACATTGGATCAAATCACTGTTCCACGCCACATGGTAAGTGAATGTGCTTGTGTATTATAGATTCAACAGCAGCAGCAACGACCTCCTGCATGAAAAGATATACCAAAGAAGAGATTTTTGGAGTGATGAAAAAAGTGACTTGATTTTTGGGCACGGTGGAAGAACCCGGGACCGCCAGGCACCCTCTAATGGCAGGAAGATCACCTCTAATGGTAAGAAATCAGACCTATCCTTCTCCAATAGCCTGATAGTAGGGGCAAACGCATATCCATTCCAATCCTTATATAAATACGGTCGTGCATTTAGGACAACGGTTGTTCACCGATTTAACTGCAACACCCTTCTCTTTTTATTTTTGGGCTACTTTTACCACGATGTTATCTCGAGCCCTTGCTTCCAAGAGTGGAAGTGCTGCCATGATGGCACGCACCATGGTTCCACGCCTTGCACGTCCTACTGCTTTGCGCTCTATGCCTATGGCACGCAACACTGCTGCTCCTCGTCAAATGTTTGTTCGCTTGCAACATGCCACCAAGCCTGCAGGTGCCACTCACCAGGTGTTTAAGCCTCTTGATACTTTCCCTCGTCGACACATTGGCCCTGATGATGCCGACAAAGCAGCTATGCTCAAGTCTATTGGCCTTAAGGATATCGATGAATTGTTGTCCAAAACCATCCCACCCGCTATTCGCTCTCCCAAGGCTTTGGCATTGAGTGAAGGTGTTCCAGAACGTGAATTGCTCAAGCGTCTCAAGAGCATCGCCTCCAAGAACAAAGTCTACCGCTCTTACATTGGTATGGGTTATACCGATACTGTTGTGCCCAACGTCATCTTGAGAAACGTTTTGGAGAACCCTGCATGGTACACTCAGGTAAAAAAAGGACTTGGGAATGGCAAAAAAAAGTGACAGTTGCTGTTTTGGGATAAGTACATGGGTATCTAATATATGTGTTGTGTCAATTAGTATACGCCCTATCAACCTGAAATCTCTCAAGGTCGTCTTGAGTCCCTCCTCAACTTCCAAACCATGGTCTCTGATATGACTGGTCTCCCTATTGCCAACGCATCTTTGCTTGATGAAGGCACTGCTGCTGCTGAAGCTATGCTTATGTGCTGGCAATCCGGTCGTCGTGCCAAGAACACCTTCATTGTTGACGAGAACTGCCACCCTCAAACTATTGCTTGTCTCAAGACTCGTGCCGAATCATTCAACATCAACGTTGTTGTTGCCAACGTTTTCAACTTCAAGTTTGAAGAACACAAGAAGGATTTGGCTGGCGTTTTGTTACAGGTAAAATTGAAAAGGATAAATTTTTGTTGTTGTGTGTATATGGCTAAACCTTGTTGATTATATAGTACCCCAATACTCGTGGTACCGTCCATGACTATGAGGCTCTCACTGCCACTGTTCACGCCGCCGGTGGTAAGGTTGCCGTTGCCACTGATTTGATGGCCTTGGCTGTGCTCAAGGCTCCTGGTGAATTTGGTGCCGATATTGCTCTTGGTAACAGCCAACGTTTCGGTGTCCCACTTGGCTTTGGTGGTCCTCATGCCGCCTTCTTTGCATGCAAGGATGACCAAAAGCGTCGTATGCCAGGTCGTTTGATTGGTGTTTCAAAGGATGCTCAAGGCAAACCAGCTCTTCGTCTTGCTTTGCAAACTCGTGAACAACACATTCGTCGTGAAAAGGCCACCAGCAACATTTGCACTGCTCAAGCATTGCTTGCCAACATGTCTGCCATGTATGCTGTTTACCATGGTCCCGAGGTAAGAAGAAAACACACGTGTATATATATGTTGTATGGGATCAAGCGACTCATGTGATTTTATTAGGGCATCAAAAACATTGCCAACCGCATCCACAACATGACCTCTGTTCTCGCTCAAGGTTTGCGTACCGCTGGTTACACCATCGAAAATGATGGCGCCTTCTTTGATACCCTTTCCGTCAAGGTCGAAAGCTCCTCTGCTGTTCTCCAAAAGGCCCTTGAGAAGCAAATCAACTTGCGTGCCATCAATGCCCACACTGTCTCCATGACTCTTGATGAAAGCGTCACTCAACAAGATGTTGCCGATTTGTTCTCAGTGTTCAGCAAGGAAGGTCAACAAATCAACCTTGAACAAGTTCTTGATGCTCCCTCTGGTATCCCTGTTCCTTTGAAGCGTGCTTCGCCTTACTTGCAACACCCTGTTTTCAACAGCTACCGCTCTGAAACCGAAATGTTGCGTTACATCCATCAACTTCAAAGCCGTGACTTGTCCCTTGTTCACTCCATGATTCCTCTTGGTTCTTGTACCATGAAGCTTAATGCTACCACTGAGATGGTTCCTGTTACTTGGCCCGAATTTGGTAACATCCATCCTTTTGCCCCTGAAGATCAAACTGAAGGATATCGTATCATGCTTGATGAGTTCTCCAAGGACCTTGCCGAGATCACTGGTTTCGATGAAGTTTCTTTGCAACCCAACTCTGGTGCCCAAGGTGAATACGCTGGTCTTCGTGCCATTGGTGCCTACCATGAAGCACGTGGTGAATCTCACCGCAACGTCTGCTTGATCCCTATCTCTGCTCACGGTACCAACCCTGCTTCTGCTGCTATGGCTGGTATGGATGTTGTCATTGTCAAGTGTGATAACAACGGTAACTTGGATATGGCTGATCTCAAGGCTAAGGCTGAAAAGCACAAGGACAAGCTTGCTGCTTTCATGGTCACCTACCCCTCTACCTTTGGTATGTTCGAACCTGGTGTTGTCGAAGCTTGTGAGACCGTTCACAAGTATGGTGGTCAAGTTTACATGGATGGTGCCAACCTCAATGCCCAAATTGGTCTTACCAAGCCTGCCGAAATTGGTGCCGATGTTTGCCACATGAACTTGCACAAGACTTTCTGTATCCCTCACGGTGGTGGTGGTGTAAGTATAACAACAATAAGGATTTATCAATATGTGATGGAACTAATGGTATTTTTTCAATAGCCTGGTATGGGTCCTATTGCATGCAAGGAACATCTTGCTCCTCACCTTCCTGGTCATCCTGTTGTCAAGACCGGTGGTCAAAACGCCATTGGCCCTGTCTCTGCTGCTCCTTATGGTTCGGCTTCCATCCTTCCCATCTCTTGGGCTTACATCAAGATGATGGGTAGTGAAGGTATGACCGAGGCTACCAAGACCGCTTTGTTGAGTGCCAACTACATGCGTGCCCGTTTGGCTGATCACTACGACATCTTGTACACCAACGAGAATGGCATGTGTGGTCACGAATTTATTGTTGACATCCGTCCATTTGTGCCCAAGGGTATTGAAGCTATTGATGTTGCCAAGCGTCTTCAAGATTATGGTTTCCACAGCCCTACCATGTCTTTCCCTGTCACCAACACCCTCATGGTTGAGCCTACTGAATCCGAATCCAAGGCTGAACTTGATCGCTTCTGTGATGCTATGATTGCTATTCGTAAGGAGATTCAAGATGTCATTGACGGCAAGGTGAACAAGGAAAACAACGTGCTCAAGAACTCTCCTCACTCTTTGGAGGTCATGATGGGTGACAAGTGGGATCATCCTTACACCCGTGAAGAAGCCGCTTTCCCTATGGCTCATCTTCGTCAAAACAAGTTTTGGCCTTCCGTTGCTCGTGTTGATGATGCCTGGGGTGATCGTAACCTTATGTGCACTTGCCCTTCGCCTGAGGAGTACCTTGATGAGTAAATCTAATGCTCAATCATATCACACTACGTATACTACCTCCTCTCTTATCAATCTCCCTCAACTCCCATGTTTATAATAGTTTGATCTCATCATCATCACTCCTCACCACCCGCTGCATTAGACTGTGTATATACCTTCTGGATTAATATAATACTGGGCTCAACCCTTTGTATTCTATTACAATAACTTTTCACGTGATTGATTTTCGGGATAAATGTTGTTGACAAGTGCCATTGTATGCTTGGCTCATTGTAAGCTTAATTCATTATGTGCACGAAAGATTGAGAAAGAGCTACCATGCATTCTTCACCAATAGCATTTGCTCTCTTGATTTTGTTACACAACAAGCCCGCTGCATAATATAGCTCTTGTATGAGTGAGGCGATTGATGATGAACAAAGACCAGTATTCCTATAGCACCCGTTTTACCCTTGCCACATTGCTCATTCTTAAACGTAACGGTTTAAGCCTACAATGGACCGAGCTTCTGTAACAAGCAATACTAAGGGTTTATTATCTTTGGGAATACAAGCATCTATTTAAACATGTGTACCATCCATATCGTCTTTCAGCATATGAACAAGGAAGCTTTAATGAATGTAACATGACAAAAGGAACAAAAGCCTCTCAATACAATAATGTAGGTGATCCAATCTCGCTTTCCAACTTCCTAATTTCTATCCTCCCTTTCATTCCAGAAGCCAGCCAGTGGATCACATAGCGTCAGCGGGTATCGTTGTGTCATTGTATTATTGGTGGCTGCCATCATCATCATCTCCATCCATGATTGCAAACTAAATGCTGTGCGTGCCTTGACTCCATCATTCCAATAGCATCCATGGCGGCAAACCATCTCTCCTCAAAGATACAAGCCCTCTTATCCATGCCATCCGATCCATCGCCATCTTCAACCGTATCCACGTGGTACAATTCATCGTTCCTGCTGGTGACGCGCCAAGTAACCAAAGCAACATTCCAGGATTCCTCATCACTCCACTTGATTGCATCCCTCCATCCATAACCAGTGCAAATCCAATGTTGGTTGAAAAGAGCCACGTGATCGCTTCTGTATGCTTCCTTTTCCCTCCAGCTGTTGGTCTACCTCTTTCTTGGTCATTCTCTATCGCGGCTCAACCAGGTGAAGATTGCTTGTATTGCGGGTACTTGATAGCTGATATGGGGATCATCCATTGGAAGTCGTATGCATCAAAGCAAAGTTGCCACGCGTAAATAAAGCTGCTTCTATGCAACGGCTATCTGCTGGTCCACGCAAAAGAGCTGTAAGGCAAGATGCTGCAAGTAACGTGAGACAATGGTGACCTTGCTAATAGCAACTGCTGTTACGTCTTGTCGTGTAGAGGAGAGTACAAGAGCGTGTGTTGTAGTAGAGTGACAAGATGGTGGACGCTGTTTGAGACAATGGAGTGAAGACCTTGCTAATGGCAGCTGCTGCAACGAATGCTATTACGTTTGATTGTGGCAGAGGAGTGTGCAAGAGAGTGCGAGCATCGTCAAAAGCGTACGTTGTAGTGGGGTGTACACGCCATGGACATGCCATTCAGTCAACGACAATCGGATCAAGAGAGTTGTAGGGTTGACATGATGGGCTGAAGCAGGACAATCGTTCGCAGGTGGTAGTTGTATACTTGGATGGGGCAACAGTTGAGAATGGGAGGAAGAGACAAGAAGGTGTGGGAGTGGAAGAAGTGGAAATTAAATAGGGCGGACACCTCTTGTATAAATGCATGAACACTGTACATCAATCCTTGATATTGAGATTGCCCTTCTTGATCCTGAAACTTTCACACAAGATGCTCTTGTACATGCTGGTCAGGTTGTTCTAATAAAAACCACATGTTCCATTGGAAAATTTGGAATGGGAGGGTACAATGTGGGTTTACTATGTAAGTCGGAAATGAAGGTCAGCGTCAGATTCATGATCTATCAATATAGCATGTATTACCTTGGGATTCCTCTTCTCAATCTTGAAACTTTGTCAGAAGGTTCGCTGCAACATGCTGATCAACTTCATTTATTTAAAAACCATACACTTCATTAAGAATGTCTTGAATGCGGGAGGGTCCAAATGGTGGATGACGGCAACAAAAGAGCGGACGGCCCACCGCCCCGAAGTTGCCCACCTCCAACTTGAAAATTGGTCAGAAGGATGCTCCGGGCATGCTGAACAACTTTTTTCTACTAAAAACCTCATGCTTCATTTGAAAATTTGGAATGGGAGCGTCCAAAAGTTTGAAAGACGGAGACATTCGCAGGGTCTGCGATTCATTAATTTTCATGTTTGCTGTTTGGGCGTAGCTCAGTCAAATCAGCTCGGATCAAGACACTTGAATCATGGAAATGCTCGGCTGGAGCAGGACCATCGTTCCATTGTCATACAATGAACAAAAGTTGGGATCGAGAGGAAGTGGCTGTTAGCTGGCAATACATGAATGTTACTGGATAATGGATAAAGTATCCTTCCACTCATGCAAAACAGCTGAGTTACACAAAGATGCCCCTGCGCATCTTTTGGTCTATCAGGGTCAAGCTGATTCACAATGAACAAAGATCACTTCTCATATAGCATCACCCTTACAGCATATGTAAAACATAAAGGTGCCTGTATATCCAAACTTTACAATGAAACGTGGGCTCTTTAATAGATCAACGTGCTCGTCGGGGTCAAAGGAATCTTGTGTCAAAGTATGAAGTTCATCGTGGGCGATCCCAGATTTCGCAATGTCGCCACCAGCCAAACTGGATCCGGGGCTCAACCTCTTTCGACGACGAAGACCAAAAATATTTTTTGGGCTGTTTGCGACATTGAACGTGAAACTTTCACACAAGGTGCAGTTGGCCAAGCCGAGCCCATTGCTCCATTAAAAACCCTGTGTTTGATTGTAAAGTTTGGAGATACAGGCACCTTTATGTTTGTAAGCGTGATGCTATATGAAGAGTGGTCTTTGTCCATTGTCAAGTAGCTAGACCCTGACAGAGCAAAAGATGCAGAGGGTCGTGTTGTGTAACACAGCTACGTTTGCACGAATGAAAGGGTCATTGTATAATTACTTTATGGATCATCTAGGAACAGGCATGTATTGCTAG
>NW_026695363.1:149232-256965 GCF_029851405.1 Lichtheimia ornata
TATAGCATCACCCTTACAGCATATGTAAAACATAAAGGTGCCTGTATATCCAAACTTTACAATGAAACGTGGGCTCTTTAATAGATCAACGTGCTCGTCGGGGTCAAAGGAATCTTGTGTCAAAGTATGAAGTTCATCGTGGGCGATCCCAGATTTCGCAATGTCGCCACCAGCCAAACTGGATCCGGGGCTCAACCTCTTTCGACGACGAAGACCAAAAATATTTTTTGGGCTGTTTGCGACATTGAACGTGAAACTTTCACACAAGGTGCAGTTGGCCAAGCCGAGCCCATTGCTCCATTAAAAACCCTGTGTTTGATTGTAAAGTTTGGAGATACAGGCACCTTTATGTTTGTAAGCGTGATGCTATATGAAGAGTGGTCTTTGTCCATTGTCAAGTAGCTAGACCCTGACAGAGCAAAAGATGCAGAGGGTCGTGTTGTGTAACACAGCTACGTTTGCACGAATGAAAGGGTCATTGTATAATTACTTTATGGATCATCTAGGAACAGGCATGTATTGCTAGCTAACGGCCACTTTTATCCAATCATCATTGTTGCGAGATCCACTGCATGGGAACGATGCCCCTGCTCTAGACATTCATTTCCATGATTAAAGTAGGTTGATCCGAGCTGATTTGGCTGAGCTACGGTCAAAGAGAGATTACATCACTCTGGACATAAAGCACGCTCGATGTAGCTCAACCGATGCTGATGCCTGCTAATATTGAGCGTAACTCAACCAAATCAGCTCGGATCAACCTACTTTAATCATGGAAAGTAAATGTCTAGAGCAGGCTGTTGCGCTCCCCATGCAGTGGATCTCGCGACAATGATGACTGGATAAAAGTGTCCGTTAGCTAGCGATACATGCCTGTTCCTAGATGATCCATAAAGTAATTATACATTGACCCTTTCATTCATGCAAACGTAGCTGTGTTACACAACACGGCCCTCTGCAGCTTTTGCTCTGTCAAAGTCCAGCTACTTGACAATGAACAAAGACCACTTCTCATATAGCATCACGCTTACAAACATAAAGACGCCTGTATCTCCAAACTTTACAATGGAACGTGGGGTTTTTAAGAGAACAACGTGCTCGGCTTGGCCAACAGCACCTTGTGTGAAAGCTTCACGTTCAATGTCGCAACTAGCCCAAAAAATATTTTTTGGTCGTCGTCGTTGAAGAGGTCGACCCCCAGACCCAGTTTGGCTGGTAGCGACATTGTGAAATCTGGGATTGGCAAGCTTGATCGTGAAACTGGCACCCAAGGTGCTGTTGGCCAAGCCGAGCACATTGCTCTAATAAAGACCCCACGTTTCATTGTAAAGTTCGGAGATACAGGCACCTTTATGTTTGTAAGCGTGATGCTATATGAGAAGTGGTCTTTGTTCATTGTCAAGTAGCTGGACTTTGACAGAGCCCAAAGATGCAGAAGGACGTGCGTGTGTAACAGAGCTGAGAAGCTAAGAAGTGTCAATGCATGATAGATACACGAACTTAACTTCCAGTTCATGTATTGCCAGCTAATAGCTTATTCCTCCTAATCATCTTCTTTATCCAATCCAATGCATGTGAACGGTTGTCCTGCTCCAGCCCAACACCTCCATCCTTCGACTTTTTTGATCCGAGTGGATTTGACTGAAAAACGCTCAAACACAGAAGTATCATCCAAATCACAAAAATTAATCTGATTGATTATATTTAAACTGCTACTTGATAGCCCATTCCTCCCAATCATCTTTGTTTCCCAATCCAATGCATGTAAACGATTGTCTTGCTCCATCCCAGCATCCCCATCCTTCAACTTTCATGATCCGAGAGGATTTGACTGAAAAACGCTCAAGCACAGAAGTATCATCCTTTTCAGAAAAATCATTTTGTAAAGTTATTTGTAAACTGCCAGCTAATAGCCCCTTCATCCCATTCGGCTTTGTTGCCCAAACCAATGCATGTAAACGATTGTCCTGCTCCAGCCCAACACCTCCATCCTTCAACTTTCTTGATCCAATAGGATTTGACTGAACAACGCACAAGCAAAGAAGTATTATTCAACGTCAGTTCAACTCGCTTAATTTCCCAGCTCTTCCACTCCCTGCTCATTTGCCTCTTCCTCCCATTCTCAACTGTTGCCCCATTTAAGTATACAACTACCACCTGCGAACGATTGTCTTGCTTCAACCCATCATGTCAACTCTGCAATTGCCTTGATCCGATTGTCTTTGTCTGAATGGCAACTCCATGGCCTATACAGTCTTCTTATCACTCGTCTACTTCCTTGACACTTCGCCTTCTCTTGTACACACTCCTTTGCGCGACCAACGTAACAGCATTCATCCAGCAGTTTCCATTAGCAAGGGTCTATACTCCATTGCCTCGAACAGCGTTCTTTACTTGCAGCAACTTGTCTTACAGCGGCTTTTTACGTGAACAACAGATAGCCGTCATATAGAAGCAACTTGATTTGGTACAAAAGGATTCCTATGGATGATGCCATATCAGCTATGAATACGCCACAATACAAGCTATCTCACCTGGTCGAGCCGTGATGGAAATGATCAAGCAAGAAAGGACCAATAGCCGGATGGGAAAGGGAGCATATCTGCAGCAATCGCATGGCACTTTCAATCAACATTTTGAGCTTGCAATGGTTATGATGGATGGATGGATACAATCAACTTGGAATGCCTTTTCAGTTACCTGATACATTGTCAGCAGAGAGGATGGATCACGTCGCGTGGATACGGCTTAGCATGATGATGGATTGGATGGCGTTGGTGTTGGCGAAAGGGTGTTTTCCAATCATGGATGGTATTTAAATACTCGAGCCAAGCACGCAGCAACTGGTTTGGAATCTTGGATGGAAACGTTTATCACAGCAGTAACCATGGATACAATGACACCCTAGCTGGCTCTATGCGATTCACGCATATTTGGCGATGCTGTTTCTTTATCAGATTCACTGGATAGATACCCACACTACCACGTCTTATTCCTCGACTCTTATTGAATGAACATTCACCATAAACAAAGTATCGCGCTATCAATGCATTATGTACAAAATGTGGATCATGTGGTTGTTTTCTGGTTTGGTGATGGTTATGTGACATTGGATTGAAAAGGGATTAGAATCTGAAGGTGGGAAAACGAGATTGGATCATTTACATCATCGTATCGAGGGGCTTTTTGACCCGTTGTATTGGTTAAAGCTTCCTTGTTTGTATGCCACAATAAGCTAGGGAACGATGACGCTTGATTTACAAAAGTAATAGAATCAGGATGATGGTACCCAATGATAGTGCTTCATTGTTGTGAT
This sequence comes from Lichtheimia ornata, assembly GCF_029851405.1. NCBI lineage: Eukaryota > Fungi > Mucoromycota > Mucoromycetes > Mucorales > Lichtheimiaceae > Lichtheimia > Lichtheimia ornata. Next base: position 152,549 of record NW_026695363.1, read on the forward strand.
CACGATGAAGGGGAGGGTCAAACAAATATCGGATGGAACATGTCCAATATATGCAAGACAACGCTGCCTCTCAGATAAAACACGTGGCATCTCTAATTTGTTCCATGTGTCAATCTTTATTACGTCTTCTTGGCATTATCAATGCTATCATTATAGTATAGCAAATAAGGGAGAGGGAGAGCGATAGATATGAAGGGAGTAGGAGAGTAGCAATGAATGATAAAAGGAATCTTATGCTTCTTGTTGAGGAGTGGATTGATAGACAGCAGATCCGATCATGGTGGCACAACAGAGCAAGTTGTGTTCAAACAACCCAAGATGGCATTATAGGTTGCAAGGGCGAAATGCAGGTGATGATGAATACTCCCTCCCATGACCATTCGGCTATAAATGTGTCTGTATTCAATGATTGGTTTATATCAAAGGATGAAATGTATGCGAGGAGGAGGAGGAGAGCATTGGACTAAAGCAGCTCAACTCAGCGATATTTTTGGGACGGCAGCTAGCCATTTATCCTTTCTACGTCTTTCTTTCACAGTTTACTATTACACACTATGGCTTTCCGTGATAAGTGTTGCTTCTGCATTAGCCTAAAGTAAGTCCATTACAACCCAATTGCCGAGCTCAATCAACTCATCAGTGTCATATGAAGAACGGGCACCTTGCTTCTTGCTATTCTTGGCACCATTTCCCATTTCTATGGAGCCATTACTCTTACTGCACTTTCCGACGAACTCAAGAATGTTGATGGTGGCACAGTCTTTGGTTTGACAATGTACTCATATCTCTCTGGATTTGCTTGTCTTGCTGGTGCTATTGGTGTCGTAAAGGTAAGGGTTGCTTTTACATGCCTTTTTCTATAGTAGTGTTTGCTGAGTTATGCAATGTGTTCTTCTTCTTTACCCGCAGCACAATGCCAAGCACCTTCGTCTATTCTCATCATTCTATTGGATCGATCTTGCTCTTCACATGTTGTTCTCAGTGGCAAGTGCCTACTTGCTATTCAGCATGCACACCGAAATCTGCGAGCAAGTTGTACGAGAAGCGCCCAATGATGAACCCATGGATATGGAATCTTGCGAATCCGTTTACAGTGCTAGCGCATGGTTAGTCACTCTCGCCATGGCCATCAACATGCTTATCAAGGTATTTCATCTCGATAAAACAAGGTGGGAGGAGTCGAGAGATTGTATTCACACACTCGTATTTTATAGCTCCATTTTGCTTTTGCCATCCATCGTTACACCAATGTCGTTAAGCGAGAGCAGGAACAAGAGGAGAATTGGGATGCCCACGTTGTTGTTGCTGCCCCTCCACCCGTTTACGAGCCTTCCGATAAGAAAGAGTTTATCTTTGTTGCCGGCAAGGAATATATTCCCGACGAGAAGCAGACACCTGCCAACAACAACAATCAATCTTAAATCAACATCTCCATGATGATATTGTTCTTTGTTCTCCCCCCATCACCCATGATGAACGATGTACCATCACCTCATCCAATAAAAAAACGACTGTAGATTGTCTTTACCGTCAATCACCCGTATGACTGAAATTAGATCAAAGGAGTGGATTGTTGATCACCGGTTTATGCATGAACGCTATTGGAAGCTTGTAATTATCTTGTTGTGTGCCCTTTCTCCTCTCTCTGTCTCTCTCGCTTTCTCTTTTCAACGTCGTTCTCCGCCACTGTGATTGATATGCCTTACACCCGAGCGATTGGATCAATCCCACTTCTCTTGCCGTCTAACCCTATATGACTCAGCCATCTGGTGACACCAAGGATGTCCTCCGTTGCTACATAACACACCGCTGGTACAGAAAAAGCTTACTATAAAAACGTTGGGTTGATTTTCATTGTACCTTGGATAAACCACGTAGAAAATGAGATGCCGTTGTTGTTGTGGCCCTGATACAAGGTAAGCATTGCATACCATAGCCTCCTCCTCTTACTCATGGTGGCATACAAGAAAAAACATCGTATTGTTGTTGATAGTATTCAACATCATTTATGATGTTTACGACTACTACATCAAGTTCACCAGCAAACCTTCTGATCCGCTTTACGTATCACTGGTCGACATTTATCCGCTCTTAGCATACAATGTCTGTGGTACGCTAATTTACTTCTATGCGCTCACGGGAGTCATCAAGGTAATGTTACTACTACGACAAGAAGCTAAACCACATACACTCGCTCATGGCACTTTATACATAGTCCAAAGCCCGCCCACTACAGATTCTATGCCTATACTGGGTCATTGAATGCATAAAGAGAGTGCACTTTGCCGTTACATCTTCTCATTTCTTCATTAATCAAGATCATGATGCGTTCTGTAAGGAAGTGGCCGAAAAGCAAGGTGATGAGGTCAATTGCCAAGCGCTCAACGGTCTCATGTGGGCTATGATCATTTTTTCGATCATATGCGACTTGTTCCAGGTAAGTTACATGAAGCTCATCCTTGACAACCATTGCGGTGGCTGATATTTGGTTGCCCAAGATATGCATTACATACATCACATATTGGCACGCTTGCGTCGTGACGCACAAAGAAGATCAAAGCAAATCAACGACATCTTCATCAACATACGCCTCGTCAATTTCAGCAGCCACCAACAAGTTGTTCCTGAGAAACCGCAAAACACGTTCAAAAAAAGCCTTTAGTAGTAGTACCATTGATGAATAAATGGGATTTGATTTGGTGTATATCGTTTGCCTCCATATGTGGATAAACTTTGTATACAACCATTGTCTCAATTTGAGTCAACCGCCGAAGACGCCTTTTTTGGACCACAGGGGTCACACGTTGATGCCGTGAATGGGATTCAAAAGATATGATGTAGCCGGAAGAGGTCGACAGCTACCACGAATACGGGACCAGTGATGAGTCAAATTGTTATACCACTCGCATGATACTGCACGCTGTTTGTGGCTAGTCCCAATACAAGCACAGGGCATCAGTGCATGAAAGCTATCAACAAGCTCCGACATTAAGCGCCACCGATGAGAGGTGTCCCATTGTCAAGCGACCGTTTAACAGTGAATTCGTTAAACGATATTGGCTGGAATGTAGTAATGGTTAACTAAGATCTGAAAAAAACCAGAGTACAATGACATTGGGATCAAAACAATCAGAAGGCGAATACCTAAAAAGGACTTTCTTGCGGTCTTTGTGTGTTTGACCGAGGCCTTTGGCCGAGGAAACCTATCCATATCCTTGGTAAACGTGAGGACTTGGATGAGGCGTGCCACATGTTGCGCCGAAACATGTTCGCCACAGTATTAACAACCATAGGATCAACATTATTTGCCTACTGGCCATCCTTTCAAAATGCATATGGAGTACATACTTGATTCAAAAAGAAGCAGCAGGTGTACGTTGTTAATTTCCCACAACAAAGCTTTTTGGCATAACCTGGTGATTGAGAATGGAAGCACCAAAATTTGACTCAAAACCAATTTTGGGTGCCACTGCTTTCCGTTGTCACACATGAATGCTGAGCCATATAAATACGGACAATGGATTTTGTTGTGTGCTTACTTTGTTCTCTATTCTTTCATACTTGCAAACAAATCCTTGATTAACCATGGCCAGACCAACATGCTGCTGTTGCATCAGCCTAAGGTAGGCATCACTACGTTCCTTAATACTTGCCATGGAATGGATTTTTGACTACGAGATCATGGTTTATAGAACAGGTGCGCTTATTGTGGCCGCCCTATGCGTCATCGGTGATGGGCTTAGCTTGCTTTTCAGCGTATTCTCGCATTGGGAGAGCCCCGTTGGAGATCCGATTCCATTCCTCGGCCACCTTTTAAAAGTGCTATACATGTGCCTCGCCGTTTGCTTATCGGTCGTGGGCTTCATTGGAGCTCGCAAGGTGTGTGGCTCGTTGCATCATGATGATTGGTTTCTCGATCAACTAACCTCCCTCTTTTTTGATTTAGCGCAATGCCAAGCTATTACAGATCTTCACCATCTTCCTCATCTTTGACTTTTTGTTGAACTTGGCTGTTCTCATCATTGGGGTAGCAATGGCCGAAGACATCTTTAAAGATATCATTTGCCCGAATGAAGACGTAACCACGCTTGATGGTAATGATCAATGCATACCAAATGCTACCTTTATCTGGATTGCTGTCATTTCCTTACTGGTGGGATTCTCACTTCACGTAAGTTAATTGTATGCATGTTCTCGAAAACATGCAAAAAGGAAGCTCGCTTCGTTGCTCATTGATTATTTATGCAACGACCATAGTTGTATTGTATTTACGTTATTTATCGTTACACATCCATGGTCACATGGTGTGAGAGCGAAGAGTCCCAAGCCCTATTACTGCCATCCGACGAGCAAGAACATACAACGAAGGGGTTGTCGAAAAAGATTGACCGCTTTTTCATTAAGAAAGCTGAATCATCGGAAACAGCATAACGAGCTCTTTCATATACCTCACATAATCCCCAATCCAGAATTCCCCTTTCTAAAGTGTGTCACGAAATGCCAAAGTTAGCATTGTGCATTGTAACTTATTTACGTAAGCATCACTTTCTAATAAATGGCTATCCCTTTCTCGAAAACAATGACAATGCATCATTGTATTAACACTTAGCAATGTACCAAAAGAGGTGTTTATATCCTGTTATGTCTGCTATTATGATTATAAGACCGCCGCCTATCATACAACAATGACATGTAGCAAACAGATACTCAGCCTCGTGTGGCGGAGACGTCATTTATTATCGTACAAAAGTAGTACTGAATACAAGAAGAGGTCAATCTAGAATCCTTATTTTGAAAACTATAAAAGCAGCATGATGGCAGCTTGATCATCACCCCCACCACTATCTCATTACGGTTACTAATATAACATGACGGGCGAGAATACTACCCCAAACCAGGAATCTGGTTATGACTTTAAATATGGACGTCGTTTCCACACTCAATCAAGCACCGTTATCCCCGATGATAAGCAAGGTTAGTTGACCATCGTACCTAATGACAATCAGCAGCAGTAGAAGGTGCAAGTATTAAATGCTTTCCTCACGCATAGAACAAGACCGCATTAGTGGGCAGCATCTCATGATCAAAAAGATGCTTGGAGGCAAGCTATTTGAATCTCCCGTAGCCGACATCCTTGAGAGTGGTACCAACGTGCTCGATAGTGGATGTGGTAAGATAACACTGCTATCAGCGAAATAATGACCATTCATAATAACGCTTACACTATCCTTGTTAAAAACTAGGACCTGGTGCTTGGCTCCTCGACATGGCAACCACTTATCCACAATCAAAATACTATGGTATTGATATTGCCAAGGATCAATTCCCTGCACAGTGGCCCTCCAATGCCAATTTTACCATGTTGGACATCACACAGTTGGCAGATCACTTTCCTAGCAACCATTTTGGCTTTGTATACCAACGCCTTGTGGCATGGGGTATCAAGGATTGGGATAAGGTACGGCATTAATAACGAGATCCTGTAGCATAATCCATTAACCCAGCAAGCAGAATGTTGATGCCCATATGCAAATCGTGGAACCAAATGGGTGGATGGAATTTATCGAGGTACATATAGTTGCATGTTAGGGATGTACAAAAGATCGCTAATAACCATGCATGTATCTGTAGACTGTGATTGTTCCAGAATACTGCGTCAACATGGGTCCCAAGATGACCGCCTTTATCAATACATGTATGTAAAAAAAAGCATAGTTTATATATGATGGATGTCCCTTCTTACATGCGAGATTAGTATTACAAGGAATCAAAGAGAAACAACTGGATCTTGCAATTGGAGCCAAGCTTCAAGATAAACTTGCATCTGCGGGTGCTATCAACATCGAAGTACGTAAGTCTCATCTACCACTTAACCATAGCGGTGAACCTGGCATACGTACCTGGTAAGTTATTCGTAGCATACATGATGATGATCATCCTCAAGCTTACGAGTGCCTTCGATGATAGGGCAAACATCAGCATGTTCCTTGCAAGTCTTCGCCCAGGCTTCGTTAAAGGAGATGATCGATTTGAAGACAAGGCTTACTTCGATGAATACCTAGCCGAATGTGGAGAGGAATGCAAGGAATTTCAAACTTGCTTTGTCACATATCGTATATCTGCCCAGAAACCAGACACCACCACACGCAATTAAGCAATAAAATAAGGCTTGATACAATAGCTTTTCTTACATGCATGCCAAAGCAGTAGCATAGACGTGATAGTATGGCTGAACGTAGCCCAAATCCAATCTTTACGATGGAGCGGGTGATGTCATCCGATTTGAGTCATGATGCTGAATCGTGAGCTCGAGCTTTTCTAAGCGAACACACGTGTCATAATAGCATTCTGATGCTCTTTAACAATCATCTATAGTTTTTTCAAGCATGATACTTGACCATGGATATGCCTATTTACTCCTCTTCATATGTCCCTTGATCCTGCATTAAAGGCTGTATGCTGTCAAGGATGGCAGTGGCTGCATGGCGGAGTTGAAAGAGAAAATTTTTAAAAGGTCTGCTGTCTGCAATTGTTGATCAACGTGCCCTTTTCTTCCTTTCATCTCTAAACAAATCGTAAGTGATCCTTTACATCCCAAGCAAATGGGGGATGGATATCGAGATGATGTTTCTTTATGAATTTCTTCACATGATCCACATGATTCAATTTGACGCCTGATCGATATTCATGTTCTTCAAATGCATGCTGCTTTTCTTCTCAATGACAAGGTGCTGACCCTTACTTTGTTACGTGTAGGTTATTGTCAGCAAGGCAGTAGATTGATGTTAAACAAATAAAGGAGAATCCTTTTTTATTTTTTGAGAAATGACATGTGCGTGTGTTGTGTGTGCATCAAGAAAAGAAACAAACTTTGCAACTTTATGCTCCAAGGGTGGGGAATGCGTTTGCATCCGAAAGATTGACGTTAGCAAACTCACGACCTCCACGTCCACGACCTCCACGTCCACCACGTCCACGTCCACCACGACCTCCACGTCCACCTCGTCGTTCACCACCACGACCAGCTGGTCGATGTGGAGGATGTTCGATTGGCAAAAACACCTTTTCTTTCTTTGCCTTGCTCTTCTTTTGGGATTCCTTTTCCTACCATAAACGTGTTAATATGAAAAAGTCACCAATTACATCATGCCCTTTTTACCTTGGAAGAAGTAAAGAAGTAAGCGTCATCCTCTTTGGAACGGCTAAGCGGCACAGCATTCTTCCATTGTGATTCATCAGTACCCTCGTTGGCAGGACGGGCATTTAAGCGTCTGAAACGTTCTTCCAAACCAGGCTCTTCAGATTTGTATTCGTCCAACGTCTTGTAATTGGGTTCCGCAGGTGTGGCGGTACCCGATCCACCACCAGTGCCTTCACCAGCTGGATCATCAGCAGTAGGCATGTCACTTTCACTACCAAAAAGTTGAGGATGTTAATTTAGCAATGGCGTTTGCATGGCAACGTCATATTAAAAAACACATACGCATCTTCTTGAGCTGTCTCAGCGTGACCCCAACCTTGATTGATCTTCTTTTCGCTATCCCTATATATCGATCATTCGCGTTAATTGCTGTTGTCGTTAAGGATGAATGCGTTGCTATGATACCATACACAAAGCCGGTGCCACTGTGGCGATCAAATTTTCTGCCACGACGAGGTCGTTCATCAGTGCGATTAGAAAAGGCTGGTCCACCCGATTGTTGGCTGCCAGTGTCAAGTGCGTCACCACCACCACTACCAGCTTCACGATCACGTCCACGTCGAGAGGGAGGTGATACTACGTGTCATACATACATGCATATGAGCATGTTTTATAGGTGTCAAACATACACATTCTTACCAGCAACACGAGTGTGTGGTTTGCGATTCATCGCTTCACGGCGCGTACGTGGCGGCTCTTCTGATTTTTTAAGAGGTTTGGTGTTGCCGAGCTTATCCGTTTCGCCTTCTTCACCACCCAACAAGGCGTCGAAGCGGTTGCTCGAAAATGTAGACATAACGGCAAAAGCAAGCGAGTGAGTAAAAGCACAAAAGTATGTGTGCGTGTGTGAGAAAAAGAAGGAAGAGAGAAAAAAAAGCAAAACCAAACATTAACAACAACATGGGCTTTTACACTAAAATTCCGCTTATAGTCGCGTGATATCACTTTCATGCAGCAACAAGGCAGCACCAAAGGACTAAAGATGGTAGGCAGCTAAGCTGTCTTTTATTTATTCCTTGCTGTCTTTTTCGACATCATAGTGAATAGAGGGCCTACGGGAGAGAGGATCATCTTCATCGCCTTGTGCAAGGGAACGACCAGTGGTTTCTGGCAAGCAGAATGTCATGAAGATGAAACCGATAAAGTTGATCACGACAAACACAAGGAAAGCGTAAGTATCGGCACCAGCATCGATGTAAGGCCAAAGGATGTTGACTATATAACAAACGATGGTCAGCTACAAATAAGACAAACATGTGTGCGTTGACTTCAATGACTTACCCAAAAAGTTCATGAGCCAATTGCCAGCGTTGCCGAGAGCAGAACCAGCTGCAAGAGCCTTCAATGGCAATAACTCGGGTGCAAGAAGCCATGGGATAACACCACAGCCAGTGCTGTAAGTCAACGAGAAGAGCAAAGCTAAAAAGAATAAATGTCTTAGATACATCATCATTGAGAAACATGGTGAGCTATAATAATTACCTCCAACAATGATCATTGGACCCATTTGTTCGGTGGTGCCGACATTAGAAGCAATGACAATAAAGGTACAACCAATACATTGGCCGAGAGTAGAGATCATCATGTAACCCTTACGACCAACCTTGTGGATGGTGAAGATACAAATAAGGGTAGCAACAATGTTGGCAGAAGCTTGAGCCAACACAACGTCCGTTGCGAGTACGCTGTCACCACCAAAGGCCTTGGTCAAGAAACCAACAGAGTAAACGGACATGGGACCAATACCACCAACTTGGTTGTACATTTGGACGACGATAACGATAACGGTGTTCCATGTAATCTTCTTGTTCTTCCAGGAGATGACTTCCCAGATAGACATGCCTTCAACCTTGACGGCAAGACTGCTAAGGAGGATCTCAAGTTCTTCTTCAATATCGGTATGATTACGCAACTTGTCAAGAGCATAGCGAGCCTTTTCTTGTTGTTGATCGGCACACAAACGACGAGGAGATTCGACAACGGTGAAGATGATAAAGACGATTTGAAGGGCGGCAATGATAGAGGGGATGGCCCAAAGCACACGCCACACGGGGTTGTAGCTCATATATAAACCGCATACTTGGGCAAGCAAGATACCCAAATTGAGGAAGACTTCAAAGAAGGAGCCCAAAGCACCACGACTCTTGTTGGTCGAGATTTCGGAAATGTAAATGGCAACGGATGAACCGGACATACCACAGCCAAGACCAACAAAGGCACGACCAAAAGAATACTACGACATTTGTTAGATGACCACGTGATGTAAATGTTAAAGATGGATGACATACCATGACAGGGTTAATGGATGTAGCTGATAAGATACCGCCAATGACATTCCATACAGCGGCAATAAGCATACAAGTCCTTCGAGGAAAATATACATTGAGGTATTTGCTAGCGAGGCCACCCACCAGACCTCCAATTGGGTATGCGGCAACAGTATAACCCTATAGTAGGGATGATTAGAAGATGATGGTGATGATGATGCCGAATACAATGAACATACCCATGTGAAATCTGACATGGGAAGACAAGGAGGGAGTGCTGAATCACCATTATCGGTGATGTCCTGACATCCCGCAATGGTGGTTTGTGGCATGTTTGGAACGCCTGATAGAATTGTTCAATACCAAGCAAATTTTATGATGATAGGCTTTTTGATGATATACCGATGTGCCATCCAACGTTGAAGCCGGCGATGGACGCAATAAACGCGCACCACACCATGTAGTATGTGATATTGATTTCGTGCGATTTCGTTTGAGTGGATATGGATGACATTATGATACACAGTATATGGTATATGTCAAAAGAGAGTAAAGGGGGATGGGTCGAAAAAGGTGAAAGGCGGTGGACAATGAGCCAAAGAAGAGGAACAGGAACAAAAAACTTTTGAAATAAAGGTGAGTCCTTTTAATTTGATAGCTTTGTGAAAGTTGCGCAAAGGATCGTTCCCCTCCCCCCATCTTAGTGTGATTCGTTCAGGCCAAAGCTGGCTCTTTACCGGAGCACAAAATAGTCAAAAATACATCATGCCCTACGTAAGCAGAAATATAAGAGTAAACGATAGCTTTGAGTAGTAACAATAGCCAATCATTGCATGTATATGTGTTTTTCTCGGTATAATTACCATAGGTTACTGCATATGATTCTCATGATTGTTACGTGAGATCGACCGTGCCACCCCCTCTAAGTAAAAAATCTGCAACACATACACTCTCCTACTGCATCCAATATCCGACTCTCATAAACCGCCATTAGCGTCGGCTAAAACATGTCTGAGAACTCGGATATTTCATGCGATGCGAGACAATTTACCCCCAATAGGCGGTGGGTCACCCTGTTGCTCATGACATCATGACACAAAGATACAGCTACAACACAACCCTTTCGGATGCAACCCTACCACAATGAAGATGAGACTGCCACAACTACAAATTTGAACGACATATGTTTGAGGCACAAATAGATATAGACAAATGACATGTATGGGAAAAATGAATAGCCTTCCTCCCCCCTTGTTCTTTAGTCATTCAATCACATTACGATTAGCTGTATCACCAACACCGACTTTTACATGTTGTGTGAGTCTCGGCTTAGACAGCCGCGACCGCCAAGAATACAAAACGTTGGACACAATACGAGACATGCCACATGGCTAAATGGTAAAATGAAGGTGCATATGAGCCTAAATGGGTACATGTTTCATTAATCTCATTTATCGATGATGGAGCTTGCAACGTATCTAGATGATGATTGTGCTGCAAGTATACTCATCTCGTATACCTCCCACCATCAAAATCCCAATACATGGATCAAGCCGTGCCAATCATGGTATAATCCCATATACGCAAACAATTGTTGACGGCTTTGGGCATATACGACTTGTATCAAGCCATGACAAGAAAAAATGCCCAAACGTGTACATATGTTTTTTACTCGATACGACTGCTTTTCCACGATCATGCGCCAGCCACTATGGCAACTCGAAGCTCAAAATATACACGCTCAGACCCATATATGGATAGTGGTAACACCGGGCCGACGCATTGATTGGCTTTCGGGGACCGATGCAAAGTGCTTCGTGTGATATAAGATAAACGATATACCTAGACTTTTGGTATATCCCTCCTCGAAATTGTATATGTGCATCTTGGAATTTCCCATGAGCCATGTATTTTGCCCATACTGGTGGATCCTTTTACTTGTTCAGGTATTAATAATGTGGCCTTTATTGTGGATGAAACACACATGACCCAGCTATACATTGAAAGGAGTACCCCGCACAGCAAAACAAACGCACGTGTCAGATAACATACATTGCTCATCAAGATGTCCCCTTTGTACTACCTCTTTACTCTTTACCCCGACTACCCCACAAAGAAGTGTAATGGCCGCACACGCCCGAATTTTTTCCTTTCATGCGTACATCTTGATCTCTCTCATGTCTTACGCACCAATACCAACGCTGCTTTTCGTTGTACCCGAGGTTGGGTTTTGCCAGATTCCTTCCCACCTGTCATCGTCATTGTGCATTTTTACCACGACTACCAAGTAGAGCCAAGAGCATCGTTTTTGGTGCATTCACAAATACCTCGGCGTTGCTATGAGACATATACCATGGAGATGGAATGCAAAGATCAACATGCCAACCTGTAATGATTCATTTAATTGTTTATTTGGCTTACAGAACAGCACATGGTTGTCCCATCCCCATCAGGGGTAAGCTCTTTAACTATAATAGCTTAGCAGAGACCATCATTTATCATCATTCCATACTCAGCAGTGATACTTGTTGGACAACAACTCATACAAGTCTGGAATCTTAATGAAAATGAAGAAGGGGTAAACCAAAGTTGTTTGCACCAATATTACGTCTACCGTTACAACGTATTAGAGTAACATGCCCGCGTTAGAAACAAATGATGGCTGATCACGAAGATTTGAAACCGCTTGAAAGCTTGCCCATTACCCAACAGGGCACACTCGTGAGCTTTTTTGTTGTACCTTGCATCATCATCCTCTCCTCACTGACACCATTGTAATACTATAGCGTTGCACCTTCAATGCAAACCCCATTCCAAGCTTTTTCATATATGGATCAATTCGCTGACAATAGACAAGATGGTTTCCTTGCCTCGACCAAAAAGGAGAAATGAACCGGGCACCCCAATATCCGGGAGTATCCATATAAAGTAACGGAAAACGGCCTTATTCAGTAGCCGAAGACGAATAAATCTGCCGTGGAAAAGTTGGGGGAGGGTTATTGATGAGGAGGCGATGGAAAAACGATGTCATTTTCAAGATCAACGTTGTGTCTCCTGGGTAGCATGATCGATTGTAGTACTGCACTAAGATGCTTTAACAGTGAAAATGGCGTTTTAGCTGCATTCTTCCCTTCCATTTAATTGAATCTTATCAATTTTGCACAACTTGACCCTATTACTTTTCGATGCATAGGATGTCATTAGCCTGGGTTTTCATGAGAAGATACGATGATGATGAGGTTAATAAACGAGAAACTGATGAGATGGTGGACCTGATAGTTTTTCCATCACATCACCTTTTTCCTACATTTGCCATATGACCGATGGGCGGGGCCGTAACCGATTTTCTTGCTCATAGGGCGGAGAGCCAACGTTCTTGATGATCAGATCAAAGCCGATTGATACACATGCATCCTCCCACCATCCTCAACAACGCTTATCTCACCTCAGATGGGCAAAGCTTGAATGGATCTACACTCCGAGCTGTATGTTTTATCATCTCAACCACCACCACCAAAAGCTATTGATGCATCCAATATGAATACACGACAGCTGTGTATCACCTGTCTATTAGTAAAACGACGCCGCTCAGCGTTGTTCTACAATCAAAAGGGTCACGTGAAGCACAACGCTCCGCACCGACATTTCACCTTTCTTTTTAGTGCATGCTTCTAAAAACATCTTTTATTCAAACCAAATGTCTACTTGCTTGCGTGAATGTTCGAGACAATCCATGATTCTTCTAGGTGATGTTGTTTATTCCGATTGCCATGGCAACTATCCATCCACACCTTGTCGACAAAAGTCAGCCACTTTCCGATTGTTCTCACACTCGATGGATGGGGAATGAATTCTCAAGGCGGTCTCAGAGCTTAACAAAAGAGACATTCTATAATTCTTGTTTCCGGTAGAGAGAGAGCGTGTATATCCGAATGGTGTGAAATCGATGCTCCAAATACATGTCAAGATGTCTTTGATCCCTTAAAGATATGATCTAATACCTGGGGGAGGGACTCAACTCCAACAATGATATCTCTTCCGGTCGCATTACAGCATTTGCCCATCAACACCTTTGCTGGTAAGATCCGATCGATATACCCAGAAATGACCTTTGAATAACATGCCCCATTGTTTGAATTTTACCCCATACGTAAGAAAACCAAAGAGGTCGCTTGTCAAAGCTTCTGTATCAAGATTCAGAGCTTAAACGAGAAGGTGTAACAATGGAATGTTTCCTAGCAACCCCAACACAAGGAACCCGACACCAATCATCCGCGGGTGATCATGCCAAACAACAATCCACGTTTCATTGTGTGTGTATGTAAATAATACGATGCTGCTAGTTGTCTTCTACGTAGCCGATATCTGGTTGAATGTCAAGGAAAATGCTTGCATCGGCATTGGAAGTGCTGAGAGTAAGATGTCCATTGCCTCCACCCATACGACTGCCTTGCTTCATGGAAGGTTCATCAATATCCAAATCCACACGATTCCAAGCGTCCTGTACAATGGCCTGATTGTGTGAGCTTGTGCTCACTTGAATGGTCCCTGCAAAGTAGGTCGTCTAATCATACATCACAATGAGAATCCTATGCTATGCTTCATTGTCCTCATTTCATCCTCCTTACCACATGAGCAGTGATGGGACCATTGCTAGTAGTCAATTCCACATTTGGCTCTACCACCTCTTCCACCTGAACATTGATGCGATCATTGGATGTCCTTGCTGTGATATGTGGAGCAACGGCATGATTAAGTTGAATCCAGCCGTTTGATGTCGTTACGTCTAAATGGCGTGATTTGACGGTATCAAGATGCACTTCAGCGTTGGATGTCTCTGCTGAGATGCGGGAATCGGCTTGAAGGGAACCAGAGACATGAATAGCACCATCACTTGCTTTGAGATCGATTGTATTTCTTGACATGATACTTCCCACCCTGATAGCGCCACCAGTGGTCTTCATGTGTGCATTATCACTTGTCACAATGGGCCCAGCAGTATTGATTTCGCCATGTTCTGTTTCCAATTCGAGTCGTTCACCAAACCACCCTCCTTGCATTCGAATCATAGCATTGATCGTTTTGATGTCCAACCAATCCATGCCATCCAAAGCATCAACCACATCCACTACCACGTTGCTACCTTCCACATGGATCTCTTCAGAGCGTTCAGGCACCCAAATATCCATTTCGATTTCAAGACAATCGTGGTGCTGTGGCATGACTGACATGGCGGGAAAGCGTAATTCCAATTGGGTATTCTCTCCAGGATGTAATTCGTATTCAAGCGCATCCAACAAAGTGGGTGAATTGGTGCGTACGCGTGTCTCGATCGATCCTTTTCGGCTTCCACGATGCACATTGATTTTGCCACCTGTCACGTGTCCTTCAATGGTGACCCATGCATTCTTATCCAAAACAATCGATGATGGCAAATCATCCCATACAATGCTGTTGTGACCACGACATACTGCTGCTGATGGTGAATCTCCTCCCCATCCACCCCATGTCAAGATATCGCCATACTTTAAAAAGACGAGCCAAATCAAGATTGCCAAGAACAAGTACTTGCACCATTTTCTCCAACATCCAGGATCGTCATCGTCATCATCATCATCATATCCTCTTGATCGTGGGCCAAATCGAATATGCTGTGCAGAGGGTGAGGGTGATGAATGCATGCTGCTGGCAGTTGCTTGTTGTTCTTGACCATTCTGTGCCCAATCACATGGGATGTCTAGTATAAGGATTCATGTCAATGATGAACATAAAGAAGGATGACGATGAAAGTACGTACGTGGATTAGACCATGAGGGAGTAGCAACGGCATCACGTGATGAATGTGCTGATGGAGGACGTGGTTGACGATCCATATAAGCCTTTGCAGGATCAAGCAAGCCTGCTTGAGCAGCCACAGCACCATAGGTTGGGTATTCTCTTGAAGAAGGTGTTGTTGGAGGTATCGAGGATGCTGGTGGTGCTGAAGGTGCTGCTTCATCGGGTGGTGGATATGCATAAGCTGGTGGTGCTGATGGTGGTGGTGGAGGACCATTCAAGTCGCTTGGTGTTATTTCATCAGGCTTGTGTATAACTGTATCATAAGCTTTGGATGATGATGATGATGGTGGTGGTGGTGGTCGTGCTGCTTGGTCGGATCTGTTACTGCTATCAGGGCCAAGAGAACCGGACGTGTATTCTACCAACGCCAATGTCAGCATGCGTCTTGGACATTGAGATGCTGTCATTGCGTCTACTTACGTGCTTGATTGTAGTAAGCTTTTGGGTTGCTGTAAGACATGGAAAGGAGAGCGCCGGAAACAAGACGGCGAGAGATAAGTTGCAGGAAAAGAAGAGATGTCGGAAATGTGAACTACCAAGAAAACTTGGCATGGTTACACGCACCATTGCCCCTGCTGCAAAGCATACACACAGGAGAGATGTATCTATTTACCTACCAATACAATTGAAACGCCACATGATGATATAATGATGGTGCTGGGCAATAGTAAATCATCGTGGCGAGTGCTATACTATAACCATAATCATAAGAATTGCCGCTATTCTCTTTTGCTATTTCAATCTGCAATTGCGAAAGCATATGACATGCAATCATGAGACATTTGAGGGATGGGAATGGGCGACCAAACAAACAATAGGTTCAAAAGGAGAAATATCAGGGCGAGATCAAAGTTTATATTATATATGTATCTCTTAGTGTGTGTGTGTTTCAACTCATCTTGATGCTCTAGAATATACAATGCATGGATGAAGAAGACATTAACTAGATTAAGACTATCTATAATAAAGCAACAACAAGGGAGATGTCAAGAGTAGGTAAGGGAAAGGGTAAAAAAGTGTATCGCCATCAATGCGGCTTTATGGGTTTCCTTGAAAAGTCCAAGCCATAGAGATATGAGGCCACCATAACAATCATTGCGCCGACAATAAATGGTATCGTTGGCTGAAAGTTGAAGAGATAAAAGCTGATTACACCGGAAACAATAATGGATAAACTTGTTGCAAATCCTTTCAGGATCGAGTCTGCAGAAAATAGAGATAATTTTAGCTTTTGGGATTGCTGCTGCATATCTTATCCCATTCCACACCCCACATACATACCAGCATATTTAACCACAATAGCCACAAGCAAACCTCCCAATGCTTGATTTGCCACCACGACCCAAGTCAACCAGTCATAACCTTGTAGCATGCCTCCTTGTCGTAGAGGTTCCATATCATACACCAGCATGCCCAATAGCGAAAAGAATGCACCAGAGATACCAAGTTGGATATTGCGAACCCACATGGACGTTTCGGATGTTTTGAGGATCTTTTCAAAGTAGCAACCAGCAAATCCAGAAGAGACACAGCTTGTCACCACTGCCAACAAACCAATCCAAGGACTTTGTACTGCACCATCGGCAAGCGGAGGTGGAGCTGAAGAGACGCTTTGTGATTGTACCATGGTGACGCCAATCATGAGTAGGACAAGTGCCAACCACTTGCCCTGGTTCAGTGAACGACCCAACAAGACGATTGAAAAGATGGCTGTCGACAAGATCTTCATTTGATAGGTGACCTGGAAGGTTGCTGCCTCGAGATTACTGAGTGCCACATACAACAAGTTGTTTTGCAATGCATATAAGCTGGATGGAATAAGCATCAATGCCGTATCACGCGGTTTGCCGAGGATCTCTCGTCGCACCATGACAACAAACTTGTGCCAATAGCCTTGTTCATGATACATGACAGCCAAACAAGCTACGATTTTGAGCAGCTCTGCAAGGAAAACGGCACTCGACGCAATATACAAGGGCTGGCCGGGCTTTTGCACGATTCTGGAATACCGCATCATGAGGACAAGAGTGCTGTTTTGAACGACCAAGACAATCAAGGACAGCTGCTTCCGTGTCATGCCAAAGATCAAGGATTCGGTTGCTGTGGAGATGATGTCAGTCAGTCCCATCGCTGCATTTCCGGTTGTTTGGGCACAATTACTTTACGTTTTACGCTGCCATTGGAATGGGCTGTCGGTAGAAGCTCCCTCTTTGTAAACGTCCGCTGGGTATAATAGGCGGACATGCTTGGATGTCTGTGAGGGGAAAAAAGAAAGTGTGGGTAGCTGTGCTGCTATGGCTTCTGTGTGGAGGAGGGAAGAAGAAAGAGAAAAGATTGAAGACCACTTCCTGAAAAAGCTCATTCACTACTCCGAGGTGGGTTTTTGGTTGCACCACCACAACCACCCTCATTAGAACTACTACTTTCAGGCACCACCTATATCCATCACCCTTTCTTTATATACACATACATACATATATACAAGTTGATTCATTGTCATGATGGACCATCATTCATTAAAGAATAACCTTGATTACCCTTTTCTTGATCTGGGTATCCTCTTCCGCGGCTTGTTGATTCCAAAATAGGTTTCCGTAGCGTCCTGCCGATCGTTTGTGCAACTCATGTTTCATATGCATTGGTAACCTTACTTTTGATCTGTTTGTCTTTGGCATTCATCATATCTGAAGAACAAAATACATCATACAGCAAGACTCTTTGGATGCATGCTCACATCTATAACAGGCATGAGGGTATTGGAATAGCGATCATTGAGTTTTGTATACGTGCAAAGAGGATCGATTTCACCAACCTCGATTCATCATCATCATCATCATCATCACGCTTGTCAAATGATAAATAGTAGGCATGATCCATGCAAGTTGACTTTATCTGACGACCATACATGCAGCAATTAATTGCTTGGCAAACAGGTCATCTTCGTTTTTGAATAATAAAATGCTGCTGCTGTCGTGCGTGTAACATCGATGTCTGCTTATTATTGAAACTGCTCACGATGTGGGTCCCTTGGCATTCACCTACATTCAGCAGGGAGTACTACATAGTAGATGTCCTTACTAATGCCACCAGTCTCAAAGCCCAAGATCTCGCCTAGCCATATCTCACGTGTACTTTCAAGCAATAAACTTGGGACTTGACAGTGTAGCATCCTTCCTAGTCACTTTATCATTTTTTATTTGCTCGAGGACATCACATCTTATTATGCAGCTTTTGATATTGAGCTGATTTTGCTGGTGGCGCAAGGGCTCTTTTAGGTAAGAACCCAATAGCGGTCGGGGAGTGATTTTGATTAGGGATCAATGGAGCACAGGCCATGTTACGTTATAGTGATGATTGAATCAAGTTGACATAGGCAAGCGTGTTGATGCCATTGTTAACGTTAATGTTGGATGGGTACCTACTACAATGCCATGATTGCCTCAAATGGAGATGTTAAATTACATACTTTGATGGATCATGGACTCTCATCCACCATTGCCTATTGATGTCTTTTATGAATTCAAAGGAAATACGAGGATTGGATAGTGTCATGGTATCGAATTTGAATCTAGAATACGATATATGTGTAGTCTTTTATTATGATGATGCAGGTATATTGTATGGTGTTTGGGAGGAGGAGGAGGATCATCAATAGACTACTTCCATATCTGCCATTCCGGATTGCCGAGCATCTTCTCGAAATTGCTTCTTTCGTCTTTGCTTCTCCAAGCGTATGGTCTCTGCCTTGTGCTCCGCATACCGTGTTAATAGATAACCAAGACCAGCAATGCTCAATGCAGCTACCGCCACACCAGCTATGAAACATAGATTAGAATGTCGAGCCAATACCATGATCCTCATGCATTGTTTCCACTTACTCATTCCTTTCCAAATTGTTTCCCACCTCACGGCCTCGATTCCAGTGCGTACATCACCAAGTGATACTGTGAGCTTGTTGTTCATTTCTTGGATCTTCATTTCAATGGTCTTGAGCTCCTCACGTCCCTCGTTTTTTCGATTGTTGAGATCCAGCGTGATTTCATTTTTCATGAGTGCAACATCCTCTCGTAGCTTTTGGCCAATAGATTCCACATCCCTTGTCACGGCTGCCATCTCTGCTTGTAGCATATGCGTATCATTCCTCCTCATCGTCTGTACTTCAGTGCGCATTTCTGATAATCCAGCCTTGAATAGATAGGTTTCCTAGGATACCACCGTTTCAGTATCAATGCATGTGCCAAGTAACCATGATACCATCTTACATTATCGAGATCCGAGCGTAGCAAGAGTCTTTGTCTGATAAACGCCGAACTACAATGAGAATAGGGGGGATTAGATACCTCATTGGACAATGTCGCTCATTGTATACTATGTATTTACCTCTCCCTCAGCTTAAATTTGATGCCTTTCATAACAACCTCAGCCTGGGACCGTGTGAAGCCTTGTCTCTCCAACGCTTGTAATAATTGGTATGTATCAAAATGATGTGTGGGTGGTAGTGGCGTCTCGTTCATGCCTTCATAGGAATTGCTGCTGTTGTTGCTGCGAAACGAGGAATGCGAATAGGGCTCTTCAACATGAGTATCGCTTTGTGTTATCGGAACAGGGACTGGTAATGCCAATTCGTCATTCTTGTTGGGTTGCGTGGGTCGTGTTGGAAAAGGAGAAGGAAATGGTCGAGATGTCTCGTCAGTGCCAATGCATCGCTTCCGTATACTTTTTGCAATGAGTGGTCTGTGTGTTCGTCGTGCTGTTGCTGCCGATATCCTTGCAAACATGGGGGTGGATATGGAAGAAAGAGAGTCGTACCACCACCTCCCGCCACCATCAAATTTCCCGCCATGATGCATCCATAATGGTCCCTCCCATCCCCTTCTTTTCTATAGCATCCATTATTATTCAATTATCCCATGAACCATCTCTCTCATATTAGTATCTTTATACTATCTTCATTATGATTTATTAAAGTACTTTAATGATACCAAATGCAACTTTCCGTATTGTTCCGTCGTCACGTGCTACATAGTGTAATGCACAGCAAAGTCATTCCTCTCCACGTGATCACTGTATAGGCTCATAGACAAGTTATGAATGGATTTCTACTGCTCGATGAATGAACATGTGTACGCGACCAACCACGTTGAATTCCATTGCTCTAATTCAAGTCAATCAGGGTCTCAGCTATAATTTGGATTAGAAAGGGATCACTTACTGATACCTTTTATAACCACCCAATGTGAACCTTATGAATGACCCAAAGTATGAGGAACGGCCAGCTCCCATTGTCATACCGGATTTGAACCCCCGCCCCAAAATGGCCCATCCAGCATAACAATTGCAGCATGAACGTTGCAAAAAGTAGTGCCTATTATGCATCATGTTGACTGTGATTTTAACAAGGATGTCTTATCAGTTGCCACGAGCTTAGTAGTGCGGTGAAGAAATTCTTGTATGATAAATGTATAGCCACCATGATAGTGTGTTTCCAATTACAGCAGAAAAGCCTTTTGTAATGGTACCTATGCCCTATCAGGCTTGATTTTTATGACACAGGTCCTTTTTATATTGAGATCATTAGGTCAGAATCAATATCGAATAATGCCCCCAACAAACAAACCAATGTAGAAGGACATGCCATTGTAATGAAGATTTTCTCGTTTGATGAAGAGCCGCTTCTCGTTGGAGGACGACTAGTAGCTGACGTGAGTGATGATAATCCCACGCTTCCCAAATAAGACTGATTGGTGTTGTCACACAAATAACTCTAGGTGCATGGCAAATGTGCATCACTTGCCAGTTCCATTGGAAAACGAATGACACAAAGTGTGAATCAACGTATATTATATTACATCAGCAACAACAATAAAGATAGCATTCGGTACAATTTCATAAATCAAAAGCGGAGGATAATTTTTATATATACGCCGAATCAATAGCATGGAGGGATTGATCTATACAGCATACGTAGCATAGGCAAGAGGAAAGAGAGAAAGAAAAAGAGAGTGAGTGAGTGACAAACACATTCATACATCATACATCACATTTGGTGTGTGATTTCAGGATGTTGTTTCACCAACCCTCCCCACAGGGTAAAGCAAAGAGTGTTAAACTGTCATGTGAAAACGTCGGTTTCTGGGTGCGCAAACAACGGCTACTGCTGCTATCTTTCAGGTACCTTTGCTGCTCCTTTTTAGTCCTTCTCTTCTTTATATCTTTTCTCCACTTTGAATTTTTCCTTCTCCTCCTCTACCAACTTGCCATGGAAACTCTGACTCAGATCGCCCTCAATCCCAAATACCACGATGCCCTCACAATCCTCAAAGGCTTCCGCAATGGCGTTGTCTATGGCACTCGAATCAGATTTCCTCACGCATTGGTGATGGCCTTCCTATTCAAATCCGGATCGTAAGTATAAAGGATCTTGGTGTGTGTGTGTGTGTGTGTATGGTATGGGTGAAGCCAAAAGGGATATTGATTGGACGATGGTTGCTATGCATGTAGTATCCAAGACAAGTTTCGATACATCTTCAAGGCCACCAAGCAACATGCCAAGAACTTGGGTACATTTGCCACCATCTACAAAGCTGCCATGTTTGCATTGAAACGACTGAATGGTAACAAGGAAGCGGATATCCATCCATTCATTGCTGGTCTTCTTGGAGGCTACTATGTGTTTGGTGAGAACAATAGTATCAATCAGCAGGTATGTCAATCATGCATCATCATCAACAAAAAGAGAGAGATGGGTACTTATTGTGTGTTTGTTGTAGATTGTATTGTACATCTTTGCACGTGTGGTGCTTGCAACGGTGAAGATCCCCGTCAAACGGCAAATCATTGATGCGCCTCAACATACATATCCAGTCTTTGCTGCAGTCTGCTGGGGTTTGGTCATGTACCTCTTCAAGCACGATGCTGATACCCTGCAGCCCTCGCTGCGTTCTTCCATGCAATATATCTACAAGGATTCGGATTCGTGGAACTCGCTCCGTACTTTAATATGGCACAACAAATAGACACTATGACACCTCCTCCACCTCCTGCTCCCGTTATTATTCAACATCCAGCATACTTATATAGAGATTTGATACGCGCGCACTCAATCTTTTGTGTATATCTTTTTGTTTATAAGTACATCTCCTTATCTCGATTACAGCACATTCAAACAAAGGACACTTGCCTTATCTCTACGACACCAGAGTAATAATGCTGATGAGAAAGAAGAATGAGAGGATGAACAACATGCATATCGTTGTCGTCAAATCACATACGTTTGAGGAATCCTGTTGTAAACAAGCAAGACATATTTATAACCTGCGGAAGCAACAAATAGACGGTTTCTGTATGGTAAAAGGAGCATAATGGTGCTTGGATTGGTGACATTGTTTGTTGCATAATCTCGTGATGCACAATCAACAATGCTAATGACAAGGGAGAGAAGGAGAATTCATCGTTGCAACAATGATAAAAAGGATGGATAGGAAAGAAAGGGTAAAAGACGAGGTAGATCATCAACTAATTTAGTGTGATGCAGCAGCCTCATTGAATACTGAAATGGAAAAGACCAAGTACAACGGCGTCCAAAAGGAAGCAAAGCCGAGAGAGAGGAAGATGAAGCATCATAGTTTACCTATGCATTGGGTAGACGACGTATCATCCGATGCATCAACATCAACAACAACGAGGGATTATCAAGGTGGGTCTGCGTGCAGTTGGTTGGGATGATGACTTTATGTTTATATATCATGTTGAATTTGTGTACCATAGAAATGGATTCGAAGCACGCGTGTGCATGTGTGTATATATGTGGAACGAACAAAAACCAATATAACGACAACGGGAGAAACCATCACACCACCCATGTGCCCAACGCGCTTCACGCAGCAACTCGTAACTATGACTCCATCAAGCTCTTGGATACGCGTGCATCTGTCATGGATACTCTATCTTTATCGATCCCAAGATTGTTCCTCCTCGTTAAAGGAAATGATAGCAAGGATTACACTACACACAATAATGCTTCACACCAACCATCTTTTGTATGTCCGCAACACTTTTGGGTTTGGGTGAAGCTTCTCTTTGGTTGCCTTCTCTCTTTCTCTCTCTCTCTCTTTTCACCCACTCTTTTTTCTCTTTTCTCCTCCTCCTAATCCTCCCTTCTTCTCCCTCATCTCGTGTCTTTTCCTTTGTAACGTGTACTATGGGTTCTCCAGACTTGCTCCAGCTGGTCACCTCGATCCATTGTCCTGTACACATCAAGGACTACGCTGGGAAGAAGGTTGCCATCGATGGAAACGCATGGTTACTTGAATGTCTTTCAGCATGGGCCATCGATTGGGCAACAGACGACGATTGCAATGGGTGCGTACAGAGTGGTTGACGACGACGACGAGAGTTCCATGACAACTAGGGGGTGGTGGTTGTGGTGGTGGTGTACGCAGAAAAAACTGACGCAGAGAACGATTGGTTGGGTTTCCTAGATACGTCGACATGTTCCTTGAAAAGGTTGCTATGCTTTGCTCACACGACGTGACACCCATCATTGTGTTCCAAGGGAGCGTGTTGCCATGCAATGAAAAAGCAGAGCAAGAACGAAGGCGGTAAATACCTGTGTAGATAGCATCAAATGATCCATTTATTGACATGTCTTGTTTATAGGCAATGTGAGCAAGACAAAGCACAAGGCTTGAAATACTTGGACCAACAAAAACGTGAAGAAGCCGTGAAACATCTGCAAAAGGCAGTGCATGTAACATGGGAAATGATTCAACGAGTAATCAAGGTACACACGCATATATATATCTAATGTTGGGTGATGCTCGTTTTTCCAACTTGGCACTTTTTCCATTCCTAGCGTCTGGACAAGAAAAGGATCAAGCACATCGTGGCACCTTACGAGGTCGATGCACAACTTGCCCATCTCGCACAACGCTCATTCATCGATGCCGTCATCATTGATGCTCACTCCTCGGATCTTGTTTCTTTCGGTTGCGACATGACTCTTTTATTTGATATCGATAGCGACAATCACCATGCAACATCACTGAATCCTGCACGTCTCGGCAAAGCTAAAGAACTCAATCTCAAGGGATGGTCATCAAATGATATTCGTCATTTGTGCCTCCTGTCCGGGGTGCAGTATGCTTTGCCACCACCTGCCGATATCGATCTTAAAGCCGCGTATACCCTGTTGACCAAACACAACCTTGATATGGATGCAGTATGTTCCCTTACTCCTCGTCCTCCTTCACTTTAGACTTTACATCCTCACCGTTTCCATCTTTCTATCTATCTATCTCTTTAGGTGTTTAAGCATTTGGATGATACAAAGTACGAAAACGCTTTCAAGAAACTCGAATCGGAGCGTTTCACTCAGCAAGTGCGCGACCCCAAATCGAAACGTATCCAAGCATTCAGTGACAAGATATCCAACACCAACAACACAGCAACGACAACAACAAAGTCTACTCAAACGCGGGCCGGTTTGGGGAACAAGACCAACACATCATCCTCAACACGATCCAGACCATCTTCAACCATTGCAAAGAGTGATAAGAAGGATAGCAAAGACACATCAGCGGCCAACAAGAAGAGCATTGACCATCTTTTTTCAGCCGACAACAAGGAGAATCTTCCTGTAAGAAAAAAAAAGTGCAATTTAAGTACCCCGTGTTTTCCCCCCGCTTACATGGAATTGTCTTTTTAGCCATGGCTACAACGCCTCAACGACACGCAAGAAGGACCACTCGATCGACCACAACCTCCTCAACCTGTCGTTACCAAGCATGCGTTATCCACCATCCCCACCATTAACAACAACAACAACAAAAAGTTATCGTCAACACCACCACCACCACCAAAATCACAAAAGCAATCCACCACACCTCCACCATCCGCCAACATGACAACAACAACCACTGCACCTTCATCTCCTGTATCCATTTGTCCTACACCAAAAGCATCTCGCAGCCTGGAAATCAAAAAACGCAAGAGCGTGGATGATGAGAATCATGTACCTACTCCAAAGAAACGTGGTTTCTCATCTTTGAAAATGCCTTCTTCAACAACAACATCATCTGCTCGACGATTGGGTCTTTCAGATAATACCAATCAGCGTGTACATCGCTCGCCACCGGTATGAGTTTTTCTCTTTTTTCTTGATCATGGTATGATATTCCCCACACACACACACACACACACAATGACACCCTCTCTATCTCTCTCTTGCTACTGGAAAAAAAAGTGAAAACCCATCCAAAAAACAACACGCATACTTTTATAAGATGTTTTATCTCTTTCCCTCGTACCCATCACTCTCAATACAAACACACACACTCACACACACAACATCCCATATATTATACATATGCTTCTGCTTCGTTTTCTTCTTCTCTTGCCCTGAAAATAAAACCTTTTGTAATGACCTTGCTGTACAAACCATTCAAGATATAGTCTCCATCCATCATTCTCATTCATTCATTGCTCCCACCAAAGTACATCGAGTTGGTAAAAAGTAGCGTTATATTTCAACACGAGATGATATCAAAAACAATATTTACTGGTCCTTGGCCTTGAGCTTTTGAACGAATTCAATGTACTCCTTCTCAGCTTCTTCTTGGCTCTTGCCTAGATAGATAGATAGCATGGACCGTTAACCATTTGCATGGATTATCGTCAACCCTCCTCCCCCTCTTTTTTTTCCCACGTTGTATATCCTGGTGATCCCATTCAACCCAACACACACTTACCCTTGATCTCGTTCCAGGCATCCCACTTGGCCTTGCCCTTAAAGTCAAAAGCACCAGGACGCTCTACACACACATACACATACATACATGTCAGCACGATCCAATCCCTTAATCCTATGACGACTTACCAGTGTTGACATCACCAACGGTAGCTTGCTTATACAAAGCGTAAAGCTTCAAGAGTTCGTCATTGCTGGGCTTGGTCTTGAGTTCTTGGACTTCCTTGGCAGCGGTTTCGAATTCCTGCACACTCAATTGTCAATGGCATTGCTCATTCCAGATGGCGACTCTCGTTCGAGATGATGTAACAGAATGCAAGACACTTACAGCGGAGGGCATGTTTGATAAAGAAAAGAGTAGTAAAGAAAAGAAGAAAAACACACGAGAGCGCGCGCTGCACTTTATCTACGCTTTGGTGTGAGAGGAGATTCTGGACCAGGTCACACAAAAACAACACACGCCCGTTAAAAGTGACCCAATATCCTTGCTCAGTACTTGTTGGGTGATGATGGATTACCCAATAATGGATCATGTACGGCATGACATGCGGTATTTGCTCATCACTTCCATGGTAGCACTAATCGCATTCCAATTTTCATATGATTCCCTATTTCTTTTTCTGGGCGCGCGCGCGGCAAAATGACTCCCGTTCTTACAACAACGTGCTCGCCAACAAGCGGCGCTTGGATCGATCCCTTTTTTCACCTTCCTTCCATCTCATTCCTCATATAAAAGCTCTTCTTGATGTCAAGGGAAACCCATTACGACACAAAGGCAACATGTCAAAGTGACCTATTCATGCGCACGTGCTGTCACTAGGATGCATTTATGTCGTATTCTCCCTCACCCCTTAATTGGAAAGTCGAGTTAGCACAAACGTAATGAAGGGCAAGAAATAAATGGGATGACGTTTAACATCGATAAGCAAGCTGTCATTGGGAATACAACAAGTAAAGAAAGTGGTCAAGAAATCAAGAGGATGGTTTAAGATAAGGATCAGCTTTTATAGTGCAAGGGTCCAAAACTGTGGGGTAGGGATGCTTCACGTGCGAATGATTCTTTTTGTAGTTTTCGCGCTTACTTCATCCCCACTGCAACGTAATAATGACAGGTCGCATAGTTTGCTTTTCTTTGTGTCTTTTTCTCTTTTCCCTTCATTGTAAACGATCATCATGCACGTTGAGCCATTTGAAGTCCCATCATTTTCTCCTGAACAGCTCGCTTTGCTCAAGGACAAACTCAGCAAAACAACGTATCCAAATGAATTACAAGAGGATGTGGGATGGGATTATGGTGCACCCACTTGGGCTGTCGAGCCCGTTGCCAAGGCATGGCTTGAGGATTATGATTGGGAAGTGGCTCGTGCCAAAATGAATCAATGGCACCATTACCATGGCAACCTGCAAGGCATGAAAATTCATTTTATCCATGAGAGATCATCCGATCCAAATGCCATCCCTCTCCTTCTCTTGCATGGTTGGCCATCCACCTTTTATGAATTCCATAATGTGATTGACGATTTACGCGATGGCGCTTTTGGTGGTCAAGTAAGCATTGGATCCATATCCATACACACACACATACATACAGCCGTTGACATTGTATTAGGCCTTTCACGTCATTGTACCAAGTCTTCCTGGTTTTGGATTCTCGGATCCACCCACAGAGCGGGGTTTTGGTGTAGCCAAGAATGCAGCATTGTTGAATGAGCTCATGATCGAACTTGGATACAGCAGCTATTGTACGTTGTCATCATCATCATCATTGTCATTGTATGATTACTAACATGAGGTAGTATTGCAGGGCGGTGACTGGGGTGCCATCATTGGCAAATACATGGCAACACGATACAAGCAAAACTGCAAGGCATTCCATACCGGTCTTCCTTTTTGCTTACCACCACTCCCAACGCCTCGTAACCTTTTATTCCACCCATTCAAAATTGTCAAATTCTTTACCAGTGTGCTGGTTGGCTTTGATCGTGTGTACGGAAAAGGAAAAACGGTGCTTAACGGTGCCACATTTGCCAATGCCGAATGGTACTATGGATGTGGCTATCGTGCTATTCAAGGCACTCGACCTTACACGCTTGCTTATGGATTGACAGATAGCCCATTGGGTCTTATGGGTAAGTAGTAATAACAACAGCTTTTGTATGCTGAGGTCACGTGAATAGGTGATCAAGGCAGCAGCAGCAGCATCAGCACCCCACGTTTAAAAAACAATGCATTGATTGGTTCCCTTTTATATAGCATGGATGCTTGAAAAGTACCATGAATGGACATACCATCCTGCGGAAAAGCAGGATATCGAGGCGTTGCCCTCCACCATTTCAACACATGACTTTTTGACCCAAGTCTCTATTTATTACTTGACCAACACCATGTCATCCTCGATTCGTATCTATTACGAATGCCTTCATCAACATGAAATGTTCAAAGTGGTCATCCCTCGGGTCGAAGTACCTGTTGCCGTCTCGGCGTTTGCTCATGATATTTCCAAGGTAGGGATAATAATGCATGCATGAGATCCTTGTTGTTCTCCTTTTTTGGATGACCTCCCCCTGGATGCTAAGAAAAGCACATTTTAGCTGCCACAAGATTGGCTTGAAGCAGCCACCAACCTCCATCAATTCTCTGAATACGAATCGGTAAGTGGGATTTTACATGTGCTCTTGTGCTTGTGTAACGCTATAGAGATTGCTTATATGGTAACAAACATCATAGGGTGGTCATTTTCCAGCCATGGAAGAAGGTGAACAGCTGACCAAGGACATCCAGCGTTTTGGAAAGTTGCTTCGTAACAAGAGCATTCTTTGATGATATCGTGACCCCACCTCCCTGTCGCCGCCCTCCATCACTTTGACCCCCTGATATGCATATCCATTTCTGTAATTTTGGTCCCCATCCAATACAATCAACCCACGCGCATTGCTTATCATCATCAGCCAGCCACGGTAGACCAAATTCCGATCTGCAATAAAAGATGCGGCTATTTAAGCTTTCTGCAAGTTTGGGGATGCTCTCTCTTTATGGTCATTCATGCAGCATCTCATTGCAAAGGATATCATATGGACCTCCTCCTTATATGCATGCATTGATGCTGTTGCTGCTGCAGTAGCTTTTGAATACATTGCAAGAAATTCGACCACACCTTTTTTACTTCAAAGCCCCAATCCCCATAATTGGAGGGATCCGTGTTGTAAGATACACACACGCACAAGACACATAAATGGACAAGAAAACTGCGCCTCACACACAATTGTGTGAAAGGCAAAAAAGAAAAAAAAAAGACATTGGATTGGATTATACAAAAGAAAAGGAAGAAGCGACGTACATACAATGTTTTCAGAATGATGCAAAAAGTAGAAGAAATGTGTGAATGAGAAGAGAGTGAGAGAGTGAGATATGATGCAAGGGGACAAGAACACGGAGATCAAGGTTTTCGACGGAGGCCAAGAGGGGCTGTTTGTTGAAAGAGGTATAGGGTACTAATCAAGATGCCAACATATATGCAAAAGAAAAAAGATATACTTGTAGGATGATGCAACATGGGGAGGTGGGTATGGTATGAGAGTAAAAAAGAAAAAGTGATATCAAGAACACAACTTTAGCTCGGCCGCGATTTCATCCTTGGAATAACCTGTCTGGACCAAATGTTTGACAAGATCAGCTCTTGCACGGACCCGCCGCGTTTTTTCTTGTTCTTGTGCGAGCACCATGGCCTCGTGATGATGTCGCCGCTTCACACCATGGTGATGATAATAATACGGGTATGCTATTCCGGATGCTGATGATGACTCATGATGATGGATAGGATGGCGTGTAGTCGTCGTCGTTGTTGTTGTAGGTGGTGAACTCGGCACGTATTCGGGAGAAGAAACAGTGGTTGTTTTCTCATTACCAGCAATAGCCGTTGATACAATAAAGGCTCGAGTACATTTTGAAAGTGGGATCACTCGTGCCGTTGTTGCTTTGGCATTTGTTAATGTTGCGTGTGCAGTGGCAGCTGCAAAGGTGGCAGTTGCAACAGCCTGTTGTTGTTGCTCATGGTTGATGTTGGTGGTGGGATGATATGGAAGCATTGAAGAAAGACTAGGAAGTTGCTGTTGTCGTTTTCCTTGATAATGATGATGCTGATCTAATGATTGTTGTTGTTGTTGTTGCTCTTGTTGATCCTGCTTTCGTTGTTCTTTTTCGTCATTGTGGATAATGGATTTGATGGACATAGGCCAACCAACGATATTACTATTATCATGCGTGGTCATGGTGGTCATGGTGGATCGGCTTGAAACACTACCAGCAATGGTGGTCGTCGTCGTGGTGGTTACAGTGGTGGTGGTACCAAAAGCACCATGTAACTCATCCCAGTATGGAAAACGTCTCAAGACCTCTTCTATGTAGAACAATGTACCCAAAAACATCAGTCGGCACAACCTAGAACTCAATTTTCGACCGAAGCACAATCCACATGGACAATATCAACTTACTTTTAACATCAACTTCTTGAGCACCTGCTTTACGCCACTGCGAACCGATCACGTCGTACCACTCCCTTGCTGTTCTATAGTTGCTTTGCAAAGTCGAAATCTTGCTAGCAACGTCTTTGGCAAGGCGATGATGGATACCCGCTTGTTGCATTTGGTCGAGGATCTCTTGCAGCAACATCTTTTTGGGAAGGCGATTATCGCTGTCATCTCGCCACTTGGTCGCATAGTTGGCCGATAACCATTGAACTACGATCTGCATAGAGCTTGGTCCACCATTGACTCCATCCTTGAGCCAGCTTTTATATGGTTTCTTTACATGTTTACGTGGTGAAGGTGATGAATAGGTTGCTGCAGCTGCAGCTGTGGATGCGGATGCTGTTGGTGCCATCGTAGCGATAATATCGATAATGTTGTCTCGAAAAATGGTTGAAAAGCAAGAATAAAAGAGAGAGAGAAATACGAGAAAGAAGGCAATTAAAAGTTGTGAGAGCAATAAAAAAGGAGGGTTGGGCGCAAACAGACATGGTATACAGAAAAAGGGAATGCATTTGTGCTGTGACCCAAATGCAACACCAATGGAGCACATGAGAGCTTTTTTTTTCTGGATGCATACAATTCCCCTCTTTTCACACACTGACTTTCGCACGTTTCCCCAGAACAATCGCTCTATTGCCTTTTGCTCATATTGATGATTCCTACCACGTTTACAACCACCATGTATAAAAGCGACAAAGACGCAAGCGGATAAATGCGTGGTAGTAGTAAAGGATAAAGGAGGTCATGTTGTATCGTCAAGAAGATGGATTCAAGTGTTTGACAAATAATGTACAAGGTCTAGGCCATCCGTGGCACATCCATGGGGAAGGGGAGCCCCTGATCACCCCTTTGTCTTTCCGCAAAAGTTATCCGGCAGCAACAGCAGCATCTCTGAAAGAAGTTGTCAAACATCCAAACTGGGAAATGCAAGCGGAATCCAATATTGTGAGTGAGATTAGTGTTATTGTCAGCTTACTGCTCTCGATCATTATGTCCAAGTCCGCCTTACCCAGCAACACAAAAAAAACTCTTCATTTTTCCTTTCCATTCTTCTTCTCTCTTATTTCTTTCTTTTGATGCCTACCACCACCACACACGCTAGCCCATCATCCAACAACAACAATAGTAGTAGTGCTGCTAGTGTACCTTTGCCACCGCCTTCAGCTCTTTTTGGATCATCTTTGCTTGAACCACCACCTACCTTTCCACCACGCCGCAATAGCATCTTTGAACATCAGCAGCAACAGCAACAGCATTCGGAAACTGTCAACCGACCCGTGTACATTCTACCACCACTATCTGGATATCCTCCTCAACCTCACCCAACCTATGTTTATCATCCACCACCTCCTCCTCCACCATTCCCTATTCATTATCAGCATCATCCCGATTCCCCAGTAACAACACCACCGCCATCATCATCATCATCATCATCATCATCCACACCTGTACACTATTATTATCCACCATCTATTCATACCATCAAGCGAGAAGAGTCGTTGTTGGACAAGAATGTTGTAACACCACCATCGCCTAAAAGTACACCTACGCCAAAGAAACGAAGAAAGACCAACAAAAAAGCAAAAGGTGGATTTGATGAACAAGAAGCTGTGAATGCTGCTGCTGCTACGCTTGCATCATTTGCATCCGCACGTCAACAACATACACCTCCATTAACCGCTGAAGATGACATGTGTTGTGGTGGTGATAAAGAATGTGCTGGACAAGGGTATCTAGCATGTGATCAATGTCAAACGAGCTTTCAACATGCAAAATGCCTTCAACGTCATCGATGGGAACACACGGATGGATGGAAAGAAATTCAGCATCAGTTTGGTATGCCAAAAGGTCAGCAGGTCCAGCTCATGGAGGTAAGGCAAACAAAGTTGAGTGCTGTTGTTGTCAATGTGTCTAAACCTTTATTGTTGTAGGCTGCTCAAATCCTAATGGATATAGCTCGCTGCGGAATGCGTGTTAGCATGGTATGAAAGAAATGATCTCACTTTCCCTTCCCTCCGCCCAACACACACACCTATTAATACATCCTTCATCATCGTCACATCATCATTTGTCCTACATGTAAAACAATTTTTCTTGTAAATGCTACTTCATAACCCTTCTCTCCCCTCCCCCTCCATACATCCCTCAAAAATCCGCCCTTTGTACATTGTATTTGAAAAACACATAAAAAAAGCGCTCCTTGTCACACACATCATTCACCGCTGCCACGTGGCGTCTTTTTGAGTCCGTCCGTCATCATTATTGGTGTTTAATTGGATTGAATATAAAACCGCTACTTGATGAATCGAATCCGTGTACTAGTAGTGTATCAATATCGATGCTGTGATAAAAAGAACAAATGATTCTTGTAAGGATGATGATGATTTCTAGCAGCACAAAATCTAATACAAGATCAGGGCCACATCATACCTGAAGATCCTGCAACATGTCCTGGAACTAGATTCGGTCCCCAATGATGTGTGTGAGTGAGTCATTCCATCATCATCATGTCCCCTTGTTTGGCCCACCACCCCTCATTTACCTTTGACGTTGCTGATTCTGCTAAATCACGTACCGCACCCAAATCAGCCGATGCCTGACCAACAAACTTGCGTGCCATATCCACTGCTTGATCTTGTAATGCATCCCAATCATTTCCATAGGCCGTGTTATCGGATGGCGAGTGTGGTTCTTCACGTCCAAAATATTGATCCGAAGAGATGGCCCGTGCACTTGTGAATTGTGAAAGACGACCTGCTTGCTCAGCTGAAATAGCAGGATCATACTCATTCCTTCCAAAAAACTGATCCGATGAGATGGCCTTGGCATTGCCGAACTTATCCTTGGCTGATTGAGTAGGCAAATCATCATCATTGTTGTTGTCATGATAAGCACGAGTCGAAGAGAACGAGGACATGGATCGATTGCTGCTGCTGCTATTGCCCATGTTCATGCGCGTCATACCAAAACCAAGTTTCTCCATAGCCTCCTCTTTTTCCTGCTCCTTGTTACTTGTTGCCATGTCATCTTGATATGCCAAACGAGACGAGAAGCCACTCTTTGCTGCTGGTGACGATGCTGATGTTGTTTCTTCAGGCTCTGGCTCATCACTGTACCCCAATTTGGCTTTACGCTCACTCTCCTCCTTGGCACGTGCTTCGGCCTCTTCGAAATTGAAATTCACAGGTGCCTTTTTGATACCAAGTTTGCCACTCTTGGCTCCTAATCGTCCTCGATTCGTGCGCATCGTTGTACGAATAGTAGGAGTAGCAGTAGGTGGTGTACGTGGTGTCGTGGTAGTGCGTACTGCTGGAGAAGGTGATGGTTGGGGTGGTGGCGATGATGATGATGATGATGTTTCCTTGGCAGGTTGTTCAGATTTTTTCTCCTCAGGTTCAGGCGTTGTTTTGTTGTCAGATGTAACATCGTTATTGGTTGGCGTGGCAACAGCTTCAGCGACAGGTGGTGGTGGTGATGTTGGCGTATCCATATCATTGCTTGCAGCAGCTGTGTCGGATGTCTGATCGGCTCCCTCATTGATGTCAATCACCACAGTATTTGGATGACTATTATTCAACATGATCCTGTTAGTAAATCGTCCTCTTCATAATGTGGATAAAGAAAAGACGTACGCAATGGCATCATCGGCAGCACGTTTCTCAAGTAATTTCTTGTATTGTTGACCAGCTCTGCTCGTGTATTTGGCCTTTGCATCCTTGCTTGATCCAGTTGTCATGTTTTTGGAAAAGTACTCAGTAGCAGCTTGGTTGCCACCCACTGCCATTAGCCGCAGCTGATCCCAGGTCCATGAGTCGAGTACGGTGGATCTACATTTGCAGGAACAAAGATAAGAAAATCCATGCACGTGCCTACAACCCCATTTCTATTGGTATACATACCTCACAAAGCTAATGTGCACTCCCATGTTCCGATGCGTAGATGAGCAATCCGTACAAAGATAAACACCAAACGATACAGATGACCATGTTGGATTCTTGGAGCTACAGTCAAAGCACACCTATACCCCCAACCATGTCCATGTGTAAGTCGCACTTTTCTTGACCGCAATGCTAACCAATGCCATACCTTGTTGTAGCGATTCTGTTTGAGCTTCTTGAAGACGAGTTGAATTTGTTCCTTTGTTGGTTCAGGCATAATGGAAAGGGAAAGGCGAGGGAAAAGGGAAAGGGTGAGAGAATCGTCGTTGTCGCGCGCCCAAAAATGTCCCCCAGCCAAATTACTTGCCACGTTTTTCGGCGGATCCTCCGGCATGTGTGTGTGGGTGCAATTAACTCCTCCATAATACTTGCATCTTTCAATAAAAGTGCAGTGACATTCAATTGCTTGCGTATTCCCATTCATATTTGTATAGCTGCTTTAGCCTTTATGGATTTGCGTGTGTGCTGAACCCAGTAGGATTACACGTTGTTGTTATTGCATGATGATTGTGTTGGCGTTGTGTGGTGTGAACAATGAACACTATGAACATGATTGATAAAAAGATGATACCATAATAAAAGTACGACGTTTGCATTCATGCAATTGCGAATCAGCGTGCCACGTTACATCAGGTGATATCTTCTCAAGGATTTACCCCGCTTTTTTATGCTATGCATCATGTTGATCGTTTGCTAATACACTAAAACAGCGGCATGATGTATTCTTTTCAACATAGTATGGGTTCTCAAGTAGTATTACGCTAATACCTAGTATACACTGATGGATTAGAATGGAGAAGAGGTCGTCATACGTGAATGAAGAGATGATACGTGCATTTACAAGCAATGACGCTCTCAAGCAAAAGGACATGGATTTTAAAGCAGATGAAGGTAAATTGAACACGTCTACAGGAACCATCGGATATTGGGTCAAACTATTAGAGAGATGAAAATACGGTCATAGCTTGCAATTAATAAGATACACACTAAGAAGGTAAGGAAGGCAAAAATCGACAAGAGAAAAAAACAGCATCATGGGACATACATTGTCGGACCAAAGACACATTAGTTTCTCTTGCATCCATCGTTTTAGCTTGACATGTCCTTATCACATCCATATTCATGGTATGCATATAAGAAAACGTCATATCATATGGATAAACATTACCCAATTTTCTACTATTCTCTTTATTTGCCTGTGTGGCATCCTCAATACGCAAAACAAGATCACGGCATCATCGATCACGTGATTACTAGGCAAAAAAGACCAAAAATGATCATTCTTGACTCTTTTCGAGTCAAGAAGCCCAACGGGGGGCTCGAACCCCCAACCTTGAGATTAAGAGTCTCACGCTCTGCCAATTGAGCTAGCTAGGCCTCCAAATTCGCTTGTTAATTTCGAGTTTGAGCGATTGTATATAAAGCAAACAACTTCCTAATGCAATCAGACAAAAAATCACTGAAATTGCCTCGTGTTTGGGCTCTATCTGTAGCGGATACAATCAGCAATTCAGCGAAAACATTGCGAGTGAATTTGGGGAGGTATGGAAAGCGCAATTTGCGATAAAAGTTGTTTTAGGATCACCATTGGCTAAAAATTGTTAGCAAATCCGCCATCTTCACGAAACTCAGCAGCACGATCTGGTAACGTCAGCACGCTAATCCGTGCAGCATCCTTTATGATTCCTGCAGCCCATTTAAATCACTGCTGTGATGTATACAATAAACGATTATTATAAAGACAAAGGAAAGGTATAGTATGTTTGTTTTATGATAAGGCTCTTACATATCATATGTATTGTATAAGGATCCTACATCATTTATTATATATAGGAGGGCACGATAGGAGAATTCAATCAATAAAAGAGACAAAGAGACGTATCTTCGAGCTGATGTTTACACCAAACCATATCACTACTTATATACTTTACATGCTAATTATTATGTTTCAGGTAACTACGTCATTATCAATTACTCGTATCATCATTGTCGTTATGAAGTATTATTGTCCTCGGTATCATTTCCATATTGCATTATGTCTTAGATATCATATCGACTCGGTGTTTAAAGATGTCATTATATACAGGCAAAGCGACCGATGTTTCCTGCAAGCTTAATTTGGCACTTGGCCTATTGACGTTTACCACAATATACATGGGATGTCATTCACGCACCTCTATTCACCAACACCATTTATCATGTCACTGATACCACAAATTCCATTGATAGCCAAATGCATGTCTTGTATAAATATGTATTGTATTGAAAAGCAATGAACACCTGCGAACGTTGGTAAAGGAATCATAATAAGGTCTAGTTATCTATGCTCAGCGAAATGGTTCATGTGCATCAAGTGCGTCAGCTAATGTCGAGACCATGACGTGGGATGGGATTTCCTTTGATTTAATATCGGCAAGCACGGAAGGAAGCTGAGATTTGCGTATATAGCCAAGCACATAGGCTGTGTTTTTATCTGCCTTCAATCCTGATCGAGGGTCAAGCACATTCTCCACCTTGGCAGGATACACTTTGTCTCCATCAAATTTGTACCTAAATGAATACCATTAGGCACTTTTCACAATCAGGAGTATGCTTTCTTCTCTCCCCCATATCTTCTTACCAGTTATCCTTATCCATCTCTGGTTTTATATACACGTTGTTGACGCCTTGAGCCATGGTACCATCGTGCATGATGACACTAAAGGATTCATCCATTACAATCAAACGTACCACAAAGTGAGATAGCAAATCCTTTTACCTGAATAAAACATATGGATAGGACTCCTTTGAAGACTTGTCGTTCTTTTTGTCGATGTATAATCCCATGTCAAGTTCTTGCGGATAAGAATAGCGGTCATAGACCTGCAATCGTTTATAAGAGTATCAGTGATGAGCTGCCATTTACATCGTTCGTGCTTCATACCTTCTCAAGTGTTCTTGCTTGTGCATTGTATTTCCAGTGTTTCAATTGTAAAAGTAGCACCGATGGAAGAGTCTCGATGGTGAATGATGTCTTGATAGCTTCAACGAAGCTTGCATCCAATGATGCACAACCCACGGTGTTCAATGGAAGAACTAGTTGGCAGCATGATATGTCAGCAGTGATTTCAGGGAATATCCCAAATCTCAAAACCTACCATATTCCTTCTTTGCATAGCCATCCTTTTGCCGAATCGTGGTTTCGAATAAGTTTGGGACAACATTTTCCTATGAAAGTCGTTAATGGTATATGCGAAAACTATAATGCCAACACGACCTTACCTTGAGATACCTTCTTTGCAATGCATCAAGGAGCACGTAGAGAAACTCGACACAGTCATGCGGCATATAAAGGTCAAGAGTCTGCCAACCGAATGCCTTGGTAAGCTCTAAAACAGCTATCATATACCGATGGGTTACATGAACGATCAACAAATCGATTGGATGACTTTGTAACTTACAGACGGAATCCTTGCTATCCTGCATCTGGTAAAACAAGCGTTGCAATGCCAAGGCAATATGACTGGTGGGCTCCAGATTTTCGGTAGGTACAGCATAGACAGCTCTTCGAAAGTCCTTGATGGCAAAAAGAAGCTGTAATATGGAATGGAGGTAGGAGAGGGTGCCTTCACAACGCTTGAATCCAATGTATCCAGTAATGTCACGGGAGATGAAGCTGCATGAATGAGATGAGTTACACACATCAACTTGAATAAATGCATAAACAACATTTACCAGTCATCATCGATCCATAGTAGCCCTGTTGAGTCATCAATGACACGAACAATGGTGCTGATTCTTATCTTTTTCCCATCCTCCAAGAAAGCTTCTCGATTTGTCTCTGGATCACGCGTTGTTGTTTCATTGAGCATCGTATGTCGAGCATAGCCCCAGGTATATGAGTCAGGTGTGAATCGATGTTGTGTGCCTGTAATTAAGAAATTAGAGAACGCATGAATATCAATCATCCTTCGTTTTTATTACCTGAGCTCTTGTAATTGGTTGGATAACGAGGTGTGGACATGCAAAAGACAAATTGAGCACAAGCATGGCCGCCGGGGATCACCCTCTTGGCCTTTGCCTTGGATGATGAACCAGGAGGCGCTTCACTCGATGATGAGCCATCCCACACCAAATAGATCGAAGCATAGTCATCGACGCCGTAATTGTTGTTGCCTCGTGGATGTAATTCGACATACCTGCAAAGTAGTACGACGACCTGTCAATCAATGGATGATCGTGTTGCATTGTTGTTTTCATGCATACATACCATCTATGCCCTCCCACTTCAAATGTTGGTCCATATACCACGTCTGGAAGCTCGTCAAAGTTGTCGACAGTCCAATGCACACACTTGAGCTCGATCGTCTTTTCTTGAGGGGATTCCAGCTTCTCATTGATAATGCGCTCATCTACACAAGGACACAATCAGGACCTGCCTCATGGATGCCAATGCCAAGCACTTACAATCGTCAATCACGGAGAGAGCTGCGGGTGGTGGCTGGTCTAAAGAAGCAGCTGTTTGTTGCGGTGGCTCATAAGGAGGAGGGGCGTCGTCGTGTTCCTACACCACACGCATTATTATACGCTATCATGTGACCACCTTTTCAAGCTACCTCATACAAAGACATTGTCAAGATTACTTTTGAAAGAGAAGGAGACGACCCTTACTCTTGGTCAACGTTCATAACCATGATCGAAAAGTGTGGCGCAGTTTACCATGCTGGATAATGGGTATGTGGATTACTGTAACACGAGATCATTGCGGTAATTTCATAGAGTGCAGTTGCTCGAGGTCGCTTATGACAACTACATTTCAATCCAAAGCTCATTTATTCCTGCAATGGCTAACATCATCATCATCGTCAAGTCGTCAAACAAGAATGCGTAACCGGATAGACGAAGTACGTAGGGGATGCTAATAAGGTTGGATGAAGGTGCCATTATAGAAGGTGGTAGAGAAAAAAGGAGGTTTCCCGGTTGTAAATGAAAATAAACGAAGTATACATGATTACCATTATGCTATATTGAGCGATTGAGAGGTTAAAAGAAGGGCACGGGCCATGTATCATTCATTATCCAGTGCATCAGAGTCACCTTACGCTAAATCCTCAGTAGTGGAGCCAAACAATTTTCTAAAAGGAGAGTGGTACACAGCACGCTGCATCTTTTTCTTTGTTTTTCCACAATGATCACCTTTTGCTCGACTTTGGCACATTCTGTTTCTAGGTGGATGATGCTAATGAGTCGGTTTATTATTGCAAGAGGATCATTAGATTGAAAGCAAGTATCTAGTACAGGACCCATTTATGACAAAAGAACTAGGCTGAGTGGGTAGTATACATGATGCACATACATATCCAATAAACAACTCTTTTCTCTTCCAATTTATTCCTTTACCACGCTCTATAATACAATACATACACGCATATACCATGGACACATCCAAATCTAGTAACGTCAAGGAGACGCTTGATAGCAAGTATTATTCCATTGCAGCTAGATGAGGTGACCAATGTTATACTGACATGGATACAAAAAAAGTTCTGCTTGAAATGGCGACGATGCTCAACACGGGGCTTGATCGCGACACAATGGCACTGTGCGTTTCAATGTGCGAACGAGGCGTCAATCCAGAAGCCTTAGCAGTGAGTAACACAATAGGGTGGATGATAGAAAAGGATGGAAGGTTGATATACCAAGCAACATAGAACGTGATCAAGGAGCTTCGACAACAGCAAGCACGCCTACGCTAAGTACGATGATGAAGACTGGCGTCATACCCACCCAAGATGAGACGAGTGTCTAGAGCCCCAATTCTCCCCCATTTGTAACAAGGAATAACGATTTACCAGCAAAAGAGACCCAATGTTCTTATATCATGTGGTATGGAATTTGCAAATCGGATGCTTTGCATGTGTGGTACAATGATGGGTCATGGATTATACGCTCGTGCTTGGGGGATTGTCCAGCGATCTGATGATGGGAACACAAGGAAGGCGTGGTGGATGCTGGTGAATGGGTGGATGCTTACCAAAAAGACCAGAATAGTAAATAGTCGTGGATCGGGAAATGTTAGCTTGAGCTCAGCGAACGAGTGGAGTGAGATCGGAAAAGACGGGTGGTGAACGGTTGATGTTATATGCGTTTTATCATCGTGGAGGAGTAGCAGCTGTAGTCATCATAGCAACCCTGTACTTGAGATGGTTTCATTCATACAACTATAAAGTGTCCCATTCGCTGTCATTTTTTCATTACATTGCATAAAAGAGCAAATACCCACGGTTGCCCAACGTGGCGTAAAAAGGGATATGAAGGGAGCAGCCCAGCCCAGGGGCAAGTCTTTTTGCGGGGCACGTGTGTTTATGGGCAAGGTCGGCGTGAAACATTGCTTTGTAAACCTTGAAAAGAATTCAAGAGGCGAGAAACCTAACGTGCATGTTCTTTTTCAAACGTGGGCTGATGTGTTGGTTGATTTGAAAGGGAGGTGGTGGTGGTATTTGCATATCCGATGGATGGCGACATGTATCCATAAGGGAAGATAAAGGGCAGCACCATGTGACAAGATTCTTTAGGCCCATGCACAATCAATCCCAATTGTTTAAAACCCCCCATCGGATGTATGCTATAAATCAAACACACACACATACCAAGTATACATCCACCCCCAGTGTAGCACAGACCGACACCGCGGGCGAGACCTTTCCACGCTCGTGCCCAATGAAAAAAATCCTTTTTCTACTACATCGGCTGTCAGACTTTTTTATTCCGCATCCTTTTCTTTCCTTAATCCATCATCATTCCTAATGCCTGTTAGCGTCCCATTTCTATCAGGGCATAACAAGTTGACGATTGAGCTTGCCGAGCCAATTGTATATCTAAGAGGATATCCCGGTACGCCTACCACTCAGGTGTTGCGAGGCGAGGTTGTCTTGGTGACATCCAAACCCATGTCGGCTTCTTCGGTTATGGTTAAATTTGTGGGACGATGTCATTCTTTGTGGCCTGAAGGTAAATAGCAACAACAACAGCAACCTATTCTCATTGTCATGGCAACCCGCAATTAACCCACCCGCCCTCATTGCATAATAGGCATTGGCCATCGTGGAACCAAAATGTACCATGAAAAGACGATCCATGAGCAGAATGCTATTTTGCAGTCGTGGTCACCGGATGCTGCTCACACAGCACTTCCAGCTGGGTTACATCGATGGCCCTTTGAATTCCTTGTATCCAACCGTATTCCCGAGACAATTGAAGATGATTTGGCAAAGGTGTTTTACTACGTGTCTGCCACTGTTCAACGACCAGGCGTGGTGGAAGCGAATCTACGTCGACGACGAGAGATTCTTGTTTTGCGTACGATTGAATGGACTGAAAATGCCTTATCCGATCACTCGTTGCCTACAACATCGATCAATGTGGAACGACGACTCGACTGTTGCGATGCCGCCATTTGTATCGAGAAATCAATTGTATCATCAGGCACACAATTTCCAATCTCGTTTATGTTTTCACCCAACATGAAGAACGTGGCACTTGAATCCATCTCAATTGTTCTCTCTGAACAACGCATCTATCGATTGCCCGAATACAATGCACGACGCACAGAGATGCTCAACTTTAAAGTGAAGCTGAATACGGTGACAAGCATGCTCGATCCCAGCCTTCGAGATAATCCCTTGGTGCCATGTTCGGATGTACCCGTTGCCCAATTGAGACGTGTGCTTAATGCAAAGAATGCACATATCCCTTTGCTTGCCAACCCTTTCCAATATCGATACATCATGAGCTTGCCCAATTGCTCAGATGGTTTGAATCATTCGACAGGCTATGAAGAAATCGACATTCGTCATTATCTCAAGATCCAAATCGAGCTTTCGGTGCCTGATCGTCCTGATCGTGTTGTCATTCACTTTGAAACACCCATCACTATCCTTGATTGTCGCCTCAAAGAAGACCTTGCCACTTTACCCACCTATGAAGAATCACTCTCTGATCTTGCTCTTGATGCCGAAACCGTGGACTCAAGCAAACCCACCACCTTTTTTGCATGCCCATGTTATCTTGACTATAAAAAGAGGAGGCATTGTGGACGACAAGAATGGGTCATGATCCGTCAACGCAACGTGGTTGATTCCGTTTATCAACTTCCACCACCACCTTACGAGGAGAACAAGGTTGTCTAATGACATCTCCATTTCATCATGTCAAGCATATTCTCATATCCATTGTCTTATTCCATTTACACCCGCCCTTCATCACTTCATCACCCCTTTCGCTCAATGATAGATTACTACACATTACTTGTACATACTTAGACTCTAATAATATTCACTTGCCTTGATTTCGAATATAATTTTGCGCATTGTTTAATGATGAAAGATGTGATTGGTATTGCTATAACGAGTGTGGGGATGATTATGGGTAACAATAATGTAGGTCTATCGTTGGCATGGGAACAGATCAACATCACGTGATGTGGATAAGCTGGCTAGATCAATACATCCGTGACTGCAGCTACTCATGTAGTGTCGTCGGGGGAATCAGTGGTGAGCTTGATGCAAAGCGTGTTGGCGTAGTAGTTAAATTCTCTTCCAGCTTCCTCTCCTTTATATGCAACTTTCTTTCTAACCTCCACAACATATCGTAATACAAATGAGCTGGCGAGGACGTGGACAATCTCGTGGCAATCGTGGCGGCAATCGTGGCGGTTTCCAACAACGCAACGACTTTGATGATTCCTTTCTTGGTGGAGGAGGCGGTGGCAGTAGCAGCAACAGTTCCTCAAGTGTGCTATCACGATTGGGACCCATGAATGGTGGTGGTGGCGGTGGTGGCGGTGGCCATCAGGATAGATTCTCGGACAACTTCCGTTCCAATGGACCTCGTGGTGGCGGTGGAAACCGTTCATTCGATAATAGCCGTCAATACAACGATCGCCAGTATGACGACCGCAACTACAACAACGACCGACGCTACAACGATGGCGGTGGTAATTTCAACAACCGTGGTGGAGGAAGAGGTGGTTTTCGATCAGACAACCAAAGGTTTCAACAACAACAATCCTCCAACCGAGGAAGAGGACGAGGTGGAGGTGGAGGTGGACGTCGACAATATACACGCAAGTTCGTGGATGAAGATATCGAAATGGGTCAATCCATCAATATGTAAGTTACTTGTCGTATTCAACATCATCATCACCATCTTGTATACGCATACTATGGGTGTTCGTGTGTGTATGCGATCGACTCTTTGGTGTGCAACAAGTTAAGCAATATGCCAAATTGACATCAATTTCCGTTTAGTCCACCTGGCGCTATAGTTGTTAGCGTAAGTCATTGTTTTATCCCTATGTGTCAATGATTCATTTCTCATATAATGCATATAATAGATCACGGGCCATCCTGAAGGCACAGATGACAAGCTATTGGGATTCCTGCAACGCAAAGTCAGAGTACCTTGGGAAGCACGTAGTGTAAGGATCGAGCAAAGTTGGTATTCTTTTGGCAATCTTGATTCATTGAGTATATGTACATTAGTATCAATCTTCTGGTGGTACCATGTATATTGAAGTCGGCACAGATGAAGAAGCCAACGGCATTTGCAGGTGTAACAACTATCAATTTTACGGCGTAGATGTAAGTTTTTACATGTCGATATCACAGCTCTTTATTGACAATAATGGCTCTATAGCTAAAGATTAGGAGAGAAGATGAAGGTGGTAATGGACCCAGGAGCACACAACCAAGACGAGGTGGTGGTGGAAATTCTGCCGCACTACAAGAATTCTTACAAGAACGATGGGATCCCCAAAACGGTTTTCTCAGCTTGGATGAATTACCACAAACAAAACACGGCATTGGACTTGTCATATCTAAATTGCTGTCAGCTGCAAATGATTTATATGGTGATAACGTAAGTAGTCAAGGCGATGGATATGATGGATGGCATTTACTCAATTGCATGTGTCTAGGTGATTACCATATCATTTGCCAGAAACGGTCTTTGGAGTTTGAAGCCATTACAGAGCCTTGCTGATATTTTCCCTCGGATTCAAAACCTCTCTGTTCAAGATAACGACATTGCAGAATTTCGATCTCTGGATGCATTTGCCAAAAAGAACCTACCCAACTTGACAGAACTTTTGTTGATGGGCAATCCTATACAAACGAACAACCCCTGGGATAGATATCAAAGGTACGATTGAGTCATATCAAATGGAAGAGC
This sequence comes from Lichtheimia ornata, assembly GCF_029851405.1. Classification (NCBI taxonomy): domain Eukaryota; kingdom Fungi; phylum Mucoromycota; class Mucoromycetes; order Mucorales; family Lichtheimiaceae; genus Lichtheimia; species Lichtheimia ornata. Next base: position 197,275 of record NW_026695363.1, read on the forward strand.
TATTACTCACGATAGTATTTAGTGAGGTTTTACAACGTTTTCCCAATGTTGCTATGCTCGATATGCAACCCGTTGGAAATGCACCACCGCCACAGCAAGGCATGAGCCCATCATCCTCTACTGGTTTTGCACCCACCAACATATCAACACCACCACAACCAGGAGCCGGCTTACCTATGGGTACACCTCAAGTACAAGGCAGCTTTTATGATGGTGAAAATTCACGACAAGCAACCGAAGACTTTTTGACAAAGTACGTGTTACATGGAACGTGCTATTTGGAGCCTTACCTAATCATTGTTGATGATAGATTCTTCCCACTTTTCGATTCCAACAGGCAAGCTCTGGTTGATTTGTATGATCCACAGGCTGGATTCTCGATTGGAGTGAGCAGCATGGCAGCCAAGGGAAGCTGGGGTCAATGTAAGAACATCTCAAAGAGAGAAATGGTTGATCGTGTGCTCACCCATGTGTCATTGTAGTACCACGACTTACCATGGGCAATGAAAATATCATCAAGCGCATGTTGACACTTCCACCCACTATCCATGGTTTGAGCAGACCTGAAAATTTTGTGATGGATGCTTGGCAAACACAAGGATCACAAACCCATCCAGTGATTCTTTTCCTTACGGTGCATGGTGAATTCAATGAAGGTATGTGACGCTTTCGATGACAAAAGAGAAGAGACAAGACGCTAAGAGTGGATTGGCTATTGTAGCTACCGGTGCAAAGGGCGCGCAATATTCTTTTGATCGTGCTATGCTTGTGGCTCCAGCAATTGCAGGCTCAAGGTAAGAATAAAGGTCGTGGTAGCATGTTATGGAGAGAAGGACTTACATAGGATGTTCATCTATTAGAGCACAATTGGCTGGGTGGCAATACGTTATCTTATCCGACTCACTCATGGTGCGCGATTACACTGGCAACATGGGCTTTCGACCAACAGCATAGATATATCCATTGTTAACGAAAGAAAAAAAAACACCAATCAATCAACATGCAACATCATTGTTCACAACAACATTTGTCATCCCTTTCTTCCACTCTTTGTATGTGTCGTATCACCCTCCCCTTTTGCAACATGAATCCTCCTTGCATCATTCCTCATAAAGATCCACCTTGTGCGACATAAAATACCATCTACCTTTGGCCAGTACATCATTGTTCATTATCATTCAGCAGGAGAGGTGTTTTCGTGGTTGATTATACATACAAAGCGTGGGTTGCATATGAGACGGTCCAACTTTTAAGTTTACCGCTGATACATTGTGATCATTCACAGCTTTTCATTGTTTGCTATCTTTATTATGCCATTTTCTTCGTGGTATGCGCTGCTCTTTGAGTACCTCTTTGTGTTCTTGTTTGATTGATACGTGCTTGTTCAGCACAACGAGACCATGGACGTACGCCCTCCTCTCATTTACCACTTTCTATGCCCCTCTCTTTGAATCACGAACATGCGAAATTGAAAGCATCGGGTATCAGCACACTTTCTTTTGTGCTGGGTCATAACAATGTCAACATACTTTTATACAAGACGACATCATGGTGATCAATGCAGCGACACCCAGCCGCAACTCTGTCCAATGGGATGTATATAGAGATTTTCACACGTTCACTTTCCCACTTTCCCACTTGTTTGCTTATATGGAAACCCTCGCAGCATGTATATTGTACATCAAATCATTGGTTGGCATTGAACATAAGAGTTTTTATATTTGACATGAAAGCGAAGAAAATAGACCATACTAAAAGCCATTATAGCATGTATTTTACATAAACTCTGTCACAAAATCAGAGCTAGTTTCTTTATTTGAGGATATACTTTTGACCTTGCTCCAAGCCAAATGAATAGGGTAGTAGATCAGCCAAGGTTAATAGTTGCGATTCACCACTGGTCTTCAAAAGGTAAACTGGGAGTGTGGCAGGACCAAATTCCGAGATGAATTGCCTGTGCATCATGGTAAGCTATTTAGCACAACCCTTTGACCACTGATGATAGGAGCTATCACTTACCTGCAAATACCGCATGGCGATACAAAGTCATCCTGGTCCGTGGTAACAGCCAATGCAACGAATTTGTTGTGTCCTTCGCTCTAGTAGGTATATATCGAAGACCAGGATTAGTGATTCTTCCCATCAGCCTTTGTATATCCATGTCTACTTACAATCGCCTTGACATAGGCTGTGCGTTCAGCACAGATGCCAGCTCCTATAAAAAAGCGCATTGTAAGTTATAGAGCAAGCAGCTTGCATGCAAGCAATGCATAGCTTACTTACCGAATGATGCGTTCTCGATATTGCACCCTACATGTGACGCACATGGCCGCGTCAGTCATCATTGTAGTATACCCACGGATGATCATGCATAAGGGTTGGGTTCATCCATTTCCAACACGTTACCTTGGTATATAGTACCATCCTCGGTCAACAATGCAGCACCCACTCTGAACTTTGAATAGGGGGAATACGATGTGTCCTTGGCTAATTCACGACGACTAGGTCAATGACAAGAAAAAAAAGTCGACATTACGACGAGCATTCGGCATGGGGGCTACCTGCAATGGCTTTCGCAAAGAGCTTTTCTTGAACTTCCTTGGAAATAGGGTTCGACATGATGATAAAAAGAGAAAGAGAAAGAGAGAAGAAGAAAAAAGAGAGCGTGCGTTTCAGGAACAACTTGCCTCTTTTATACGTGTGCACATCGGCAGGAACGTCGTACGACCCTTGTCACGTGTAAGGCTTTCACACGATGATAGTGAGCACGATAGAAAATAACAACAAACACTTCTCCACGAATAAACATCACCCATTGAAAAGCTTACTCCTTGGAAGGCATTGGATCATACCTTGAACACGCAAGCTACATGTGATGGACCTCTCAATGATACCATGCAACTAAATCACCTCAATGCAAGCCTTTTGATGAGTTGAGTGAATGATTCATGTTAATGGTTGCTCAATGCTTGGCTATTGCCTCGACACAAGCAACATCAAATGAGCTGATTTGTAATAAAAAGATGTTTATCTCTCAAACTCGGAACAAAAGTTCGGCCCGTTGCCGATGGATGCGACGTGTAACCATGCACCGAGGCACTAGAGCCGTATCACTTAATCTTATTAAAAAGAGCCCATGTTTGAAAGGTGTAGGGGGATATGGATGAGCTTTGAGGGCACATTTAGTTGGTTGTCGATCTAATCATCCCTTGTCACAGTTATGGAAATCCAGCTGCGCTGATCATGACAAGCGAGGTTGGATGTCGATGATCATGCATTTGTGTGGTTGTTGTGGAAACTGCCTGGCAAGGTAATGCGGCATATGGACAAGCGCATGTTATACAAGGACACAACCAAGTGGACCACTGCTGTGTTTTCAACGAGCCAACCAGAGCATGGAGCGACTGCACGCGTTTCTGGAGCGGGGTAGTAGACATCCACTTTTTTATCTCCACCCTACCAGTCATCCACTTGAGTGTATGCGTGTGGGTGCACTAAACTTGACTTGATTTCCTTGTTCTTTTTGTCCTCTTTTTTTCTTTATCTTTTGATTCTACTTTACCCACTTGAGATTTTTACCATGATGGATATTTTCAATGATCTTCCAACAAACCTTTTATTGAAAATGGTGGCAGGATTACTTGAATCTGTCATCCATGCAAACGATCATCGCTTTCCTTCTGGTGGACCCATATCTTTATTTCATTCTCGAGCTGTGCCGAGTATCAAGATTGAAATGTACATGGCAAGGATACTACGATACACACCCTTCAACAACGACGTATTACTATGCATACTCGTCTACTTTGACAGAATTGCTCGACGTATGAGTAATGGTCCTGGTGCATTTGCCATCAACTCATTCAACATCCATCGGCTCTTGATAACCAAGTATGTCATACTTGCAGCACACACATAGCACGTGGTAGATGGGAACGGTGTCAAAAGAAGAACAAACCAGCTGATCATTCTTTTCATGCAGCATTGTGGTCGCAACTAAATATACCTCTGATACCTTTTATTCTAATGCACGTTACGCCAAGGTAAGAAGAGAGCCTTATTAAGATGCAGAAAATGCAAACAACATCTATTAGGTGGGTGGTCTATCATTGTTGGAACTCAACAAGCTTGAGCTCGAGTTCCTCAAGCTATGTGGTTTTGAGCTTCATGTCCGCCTCGAGGCAATTCAAGAATACGGCGAACAGCTTATGCATCATACTTTGATGCATCTCCCAAAGACACTTGGACCCATTTTGCATATCAACAACGCTATCAACTCAGCGTCAGCAAGGATGACAACAACAGCAACAGCATTACCACGATCAAGGAAACGTGTGCTGGAAGAAGCGGAGGACACAGATAATGATTTATTTGTGATGCAAGGTTGTCGTCACAGGATAACACCTCCTACCACCACAGCTAGTACCCAACATCCCTGTGTATTATACCCTATGGAACAGCATCATGCTAAACGTCATCGACCCATGTCATCCTCATCACCCACGAAAGCTGACACCACCATCACTGCCACCAGTGGCACGCATCAAAGTATATCAACAGCATGAAAGAAAACGTTACACAATAGCTATTTACAACATCATTTAATCAATCATTTCCTATTTACAATGACTTATAATTGGGCTATGCCAACATTTGCTTTGGAATTTGACTCTTGGGTAACGAGACACCCGTATCAAATTCGACCATGGCGTTGGGTGCATCCTATAGCATGTGGGTGATTAGCACTTTTATTACTGCCAATATGAGTAGTAGCCAAATGAAACGTACCATGAGCTTTCCCTTTGGGTTGCCATGTTCATAATATTTATACTTGTAGGCAGCATTGGGAGGAGTATCTTTGGCCCATGGTTCTTCAGCGATACGAACGTTTTCGTCATCGTTGATCCAATTTAGCTTTTGAGCAGACCAGTAACCAAGGCCAAATGTGGTCATGCTAAGGAAACCCATCAGGGGAAAGGTTTCCGGGTCCACCTTTAGAAACTTAAAGAGAGTGCGCTTAGCAGGAGTGATAGAAGCCATAATTTGGATGATAATGTGTGTTTAAAGAAAAGAGACAATGTACATGTGTTATATTGGATGGGGTGCATTTATTGACGGGGGAATGATGGAGGGTGGTATCCATGCAACGACATTGATTTGCAGAGTGTCTAAACTTAATTTGGAGGGGGATTCGAAATCTCTCACACACGACAAATCTCCTTTCTTTCTTTCACTTTTTTTCGAAACACATTATGAGTTTTATTGCTGGTTTACTAGGCTCTCTTCGACGACGACGTAAAGGAACAGTCAACCCACGTAGTAAAGGTCTTGAGCAAGACAACGAGGAACCTCACCCTGACAACACGACACCACCTCATGAGGAGCAACAACAAGTGGGCGGCGATACCACCACTACGACTGAAGCAACAAACACACCTGTCACCGAGTCTCATTCGTCGTCATCCAATAGTGTCAATGTAGAAGGCTTGCAGTTCAAAGAAGCGCGTGATCTTGCTTATTTGCTTGGGTCGACTTGGAGCGAGAAACCACAACAGCAGCAACAACCTTTATTCCCAGCATTCGAACATTTGCTGAATCCCAAGGATGACCAACAAGAGCAGGCACCACGTCGGTCAAACAGCTCATATCGTTCCACATTGGGTAGTACGCGACGCTTATTGCGTGGAGCGTTGCCTCGCAACCATGAACATCGGCTTTCTCTTTATCGACCGGTGAAGAATACTCTCAAGACAGCTCGATCTACTCCCAACTTTGGATCTGTCAAGAATACCGCCGCCGCCACTGCCACATGAAGCTGATGGATCAAAGACAACAAGGGGAAAAAGTAGGCGGTTGGGCCAACTATTAAGGGGTCGATTACAAGTATATGACAGGTCATCTTCTCCAACATACCCAACAATGGCTCTCGGACTCAGCACGTCATTTCCCATCACATCCACATATCTATATTCTCCTCCTATTATGTATACTCACTTATGTATTATCTTGCCTAAATATACCTCTTTTCCTTTTTCTTTTTACGTTGACATGGCTAAGTTTTTGGGAAAGCTAAATGATGATGGGTGCTTCAAAGTTGGGGGAAAGAAGCACAAAGGGGGTTTTTGAGTTGAGGCTATTGTCGGGGTGAGTATAATAAAATGTGGTTCGATTGTTGTATATGTATGCGTGCGGTACTCACTCACACGTACACGCACGGAGAAAGAGAGATGGTTGCACTATTGATGTCATGTCACTCACAAAGAGGGCTATATGAAATTGCCTATTTCTTCTCTCTCCTTTTTCTTACGTTTTCCCCCAATCATAATGCATCTGCAGTAATAATGCAGCTTGATGAAAACCTCGCATGATGCACTTTGTGCATATTACCTCTTTTGCGGAACGCTTCCGATTCACGGAAAGGGATATATATATGTGATAGCAGTAGTTGCTTTATTTGATAGAATCCTTTATCGTGAAGGAGTGCATTGCGTTGATTACAGCAGCCAGGAACAATCATTTCATATGAACAAAGTTACATCTTTATCTTTGCAACATGGTTTTGGGGAACTCTTTTTACGACATCCGTAGTATCGTTTAGGCCATTGACTTTTTATTTTGGGATTAGGGCATTTAGCCACTCGTAGAGGGGATGGGATATCGTTACAAAATGAGGATATATATAAGATTTGGCGAGGTATGAGACTGTACAATATGTTCAAGTTCGATGTGACACGCATTGCTTGACAGGGTCCACAATATCACCTGCGTTCCATTGATATAGCGTCATACTGACCACATAGAGCATGCTATTCGGCAACTATTAGCCCATATCCTTATTCCCATCCTCGAGTATACAAAACTTACCACCCAACACCAAATAAAATCAAAGCAACATCAGCAGCAAGACGCCATTTTGAGAGAGAGAGAGCCTTCATATGGAAGAGTGGTGGGAAGACAAAGCATAATGGAATGCAAAAGAGCGCACCAATCAAAGCAACAAACTTGTCAAGCTTATCCTTGGAACCCACAATGGCAATCCATGCACATAGAAACACCACTAATACGCGGAACACATTCTTTTGCCATTTGACCATGGCATTGTTCTTTCCGGAGCGTGTAGTAAACAGCCCATTCTCCATGATGCGGATGGCAGGAAAGAGTTGAAGAGGAATCGATAGACATATAGCGAGCGAGTACAGCGTTTGGATGGATGATACAACGGGATCCTTGCTTGGTAGGTTTAACAAGATGATCGTTTGCACGTCTTCGCCGAATGCAAGGTATGAGACGGCGCCCAACGAGATGAAGAGTGTCGTGATCACAATCAGGGTCCGTCGCAGTACGCCCGGGAACTTTTGTGGTTCCTTCATGGATTCAGTAATCGGGATGACTACAAATGTTGTCACATGAGCAACTCCCATTCTCTTTGATATCCCAATCTTAACCTACCCAAACCAATGCCTTCATAGGTAAATGCCACTGTGCCAATAAACAATGGAAATGACATGGGGCTCCACATGGATACGACGCCTTGACCGACCACAACAAGTTGCTTGAGCTCATAATAGAACAAGTAGCCAAGACCAATGACGATAAAGATATCAGCAATGAGAGCAAACACAGAGAGGCGTTGGATCTTTCGGATCATGGCAAGTGGGATAAATGCAAAACTTTGTGCGAGAACGAGCAGATGCATGGGTAACATGACACGGCATTTGGAAAAGGCGAGGACAAGGGCTTGCAGGTTCTCGGAGACAAACACCATATACGCACAGACAAACCCGATTTGTGACAAGGTGATGGCTACGAGGACTGCCACTCGCATCGTGTGTCCATACAATACCCCACCCATTTCACCAAAACTTGCATGTACCACCAATCGTGTTTGCACCAGTAAAAGGAACGACCATAAGGAGATCAAGGACCATATCACAATACCAATCGTTGACGCTACCAATCCGCCATTGTAGAACCTATTGATGCAGCCCATCATTAAATTACCTATGCTATGTATATAAAAGGGAAATACTTACGCTTTTGGTAGAAACATAATACCTATCAAATGGAAAAAATATGAGTCATCAAGATGATAGCTCTCTCCTATGTATCATGCTTACCCGTGGTAACAAATGATTTGAGTAATAAGAACATGGCTTTTCCAGGGGTAGCTTTAGCTTGAATAGCTTGACTTTGGCGTCTTGAACTTTGTAACAGGGGCATCGTCTCACGTGCATAGAGCTGTTGGTAATTGTTGACTCTACGTCGAGAAGATGATGATGGGCCATTGGTGACAGGAAGTGGTAGAGTGCCATTGCTATGTCGATGATGAACGGGAAGAGTGCTGCCTGCATCCAAAGTCGTTCTTGGTTGTATGCCGACATGACTACTTTGACCATTACCCATCCTCCTTCCTTCATCCATTATTGGCTGATGCTGCTGGTGCTGGTGTTGATGTTGTTGTTGTGGATCATGTTCTTCCGAAGATACAGCTGATTCCTCACTGCTGGTATAGGATGAACAAGAGGAAGAATCATCATCATCATCATCGTCATCATCATCTGAAAGATCTTCACCACCGAAATGACCATAAAGATAAAGGAACTCGACAAAGCTTGAAGTGACGAAATTGGGAGGTGATTTGCCATGACGTGCAGCATTGTTCAATGCATGATAGCGTCGGAACCCACCCGGCTGTTTGAGACATTGGAGTAACGGGTCGTCGTCAAGAGGTGGAGAACGGATAGCTGGTAACGAGATGGATTGTCTTCGACGTTGTTGTTGCTCCTCAACGCGTGCTGTCCACTTGTAAATCTCGTCAACAATAGCACCACCTGGTAACAAATGATGCGTGTTGTAGATGGGCGTGTCAATTGAGTTTGCTACTGTTTGATAGCTCGTGGTCCTGTTGTTAGGGGTATGGCCATTACGACGACGCAATTGGGGTATCTGGGATGCAGCTGGTGTCGATGAAACGGGAGTAGTAGTTGTTGGAGGTGTTGGAGGTGGTGGTGGTGGAACGACAAGATGTCGCCTAACGACTCTGGCAACTTGGTCAACAGGTAGGTCAACCGTAAGTGAACGCTCCATTGAACAGTATAAATGAGGAGAAAAGGTTGATAGGAACTAGAATGCTGCTGTGAGCAAACGTCCTTGACCGTGTCTGTTTTGGTGGTTTGTTGCAAGCGTGGTTGAAAAGAGAGGTTGGTGGTTGCTTGAAGCGGTGTTGTCGTGTGGTGTGCGGAAAAGGGTTATCCCATTGGACCATCATCGCCCCCTCCTCCTCCTCCTGCTGTACCTTTGTTTCATCACATTAGTAGAAGATAGGGTACTTTTGTATTATCCATTCCTCTTCTCCCCCTTTTTGCTCACGTGACATTTCCCAACAATGCATTTCTTTTATACACATCCTTTTATAAAACTTCAAAGTAGTACGACCTATTCATATAGTCACAAAAGTATGATGAAAAAGAGAAAGAGTGATATGAAACCCGGACCAGCACACACAATGGAAGGTGTTACAGTATAGCGGAATTCAATGATGGGGTGGGTTGGGGGTGGTGGTGATGGTGCACATTATGCAAAAAGTCCAAGCCGTGATCGCAAGTCTTGAATATCAATGATAGAAAGTTGACCGGGTGCTGCTGCATGAGGCAATGCTGGATGCGTTGCTGGAGTAAGAAAAGTGTTCTTGACACGTGAAATGCGACCCTGTTGACCCATATTAATGAGGATAAGCTTCTTATTCATGGTTGGATCGATACGGCGGCGGAACATGTCAAGCTCAAGATTATCCCAAGTTGAGTGAGCAACCCCAACAAGTTTGATAATGGCGGGATCATGCTGTAAGTAGGTGTTGGACAATGCGCACGCACGCTCGTACAAGTCGATCATCCTAGGTCCAGACCATGGATAGCTGTGATCGAGATCGTGGAAGGACAAGATACACTGTACCGTTTGACAAGTACCATTCAACAATAAAATTCGCTCTAGCTGAGGTGCTGGCAAGGCGGTAAACTCAATATCCACATACTCACAACCCCAACGATGGGCCCATGTAATCCATTGTGCGTAAAGAGTTGTATTCGATGCATCAAATTTCCCACCTTGAGGTTGTGTACGGATCGTAAAAATGATAGGCTTTTGAGTACGTTGACGTAGCAATGCCAACTGCTTGCCAATATGACTCAGTGTTTCAGGGCCATCAAGTAAATCAGCACGCATCTCCACTGCATCAGCTTGCTGTAGCCAATGATTGACTTGTTGTGAGGACACCGATGCATAGTTTGGAATAGTGGGTGTCACAAAGTACGACGGTCTTGAGCATGGCGACAAAGATGAGGCGCGGTGGCGTGGGCGCATCTCTGCTAACCCCTGCAAAAAGTCAAGTGCACCACGTAGAGATGCATCGTTGTCTTCCTTCACAAGCACATACTCGTACCATGCCATACTGGGATCAAGCGTTGTACTGCCACCTTCATATGTAAACCTTACCACGACCATCGTGGCGTTGTTGTTGTTGCTGGTGTCCTTGCTTTGCTGAAGTAATGCCTTGTCAACATCACGTATATCATCAAGCACCATAAGATGATTACTTGTACCAATTGGTGTATGCTGCTGGTGATGAATGCTATAATTGCCACCAGATGATGCAATAAAAGCGGGAACGAATGTATCTCGAATCCATTCCATAGGCTCGCCACATAAAATGATACAGGGTCCCGATTTCATTGTTGTTAAAGAAGACTCAGCTGCGCCTTTGTGCTGTTGTTGAGGGATGGCCCGGGACCCGGGATATGAAGAAGGATGAAAAGACATATACTGACGAAGAACATCTTGTATGGCGGCATCTGATACTAAGGTTGCTCGTTGTTCCAAAGTGGTGCCAATGTTGCTGAGAATGACCATGCGTTTATGGGTGCCTTTGTTCTTCTTGTCAACTTTCATGATACGCATCACATCTTCCAATAAAAGGGGCTCTGTCAATTGGGTTGGCAATCCATGTTTCTTTAAGCATGCTTGTAATCGATCAACAACAGAAGGATGGCAATGGCCTAAAGCACATGCAATTTCTGCTTCAACGAGCATGCCCACTGCAACGCATTCACCATGTAGCCAACCAGGTGTCAATAGCATTTCGAACGCATGGCCCACCGTATGTCCATAATTAAGCAACCCACGTAATCCACTCTCACGCTCATCATTGCTAACAACTTCAGCTTTGACACGCACAGCTGCCAAGATCGTATGCATCAATAAATCGCGTAATCGTAATCCTTCATCATCTATTTGCATTGTTTGTTTTTGTTCCTTGCGTTAGTTACACAATGCAAGCTTTTTTTCTCTTTTCCTTTGCACGATCCGTTGTTTATACCTTTTGCTGTTATCGGCTGTTGTCCGATTGCGGCAATTGCAGCTTTGATATCGGCGCTTGCATGCTCAAGATTTTCAAAGTCGGATTGACTCCATATGGCTGCTGTCTGTGATGGAAAAAAAATAAGAATGCATCAAACAATCAATTAGTACGGATCACCAAAACAAGCAACTAGAAACAACAACATTGTTGGGGGGAGGTGGTGTCACACATTTACCTTGATGACTTCTGCCATCCCATTTGCCAATTCACGATCGGGAAGGGTATGCAACAATGCAAGGTCCATATAGATACGTTTAGGTTGCCAGAATGAGCCGATGAGATTTTTGCCATGAGGTGTGTCCACAGCTGTTTTTCCGCCAATACTTGAATCCACCATGGCAAGTAAAGTGGTAGGCACTTGTATAATTGGGATACCACGCATAAATGTGGCGGCGACAAATCCGACAAGATCACCCACAACACCACCCCCAAGCGCAATCAAGCATGTGTCTCTTGTACATGCATTATCAAGCAAGAAATCTTCAATGCCTGTTTTTGCCTCTCGTGTTTTGGTTTGTTCCCCTGGTGGCAGTACATGCACTAGCAACCGGCTTGACGCTGGTAATTGGGCTTGCAAGCTCTCAACAAGCGTTGGCAAATGTAATTCAGCAAGGTGGGTATCAGTAATCACCACGTAATTGGTAACTGGAACAACCGCAAAGAGATCGGATGCGATGTGCTCTGTCAAATGAAATCCCATGTGCACCATATCGGGTGTGTCGAGAACCGACACCCTGACCAAATCGATAGGATCCTGGTATTGTTGCCTTTGTTGATGCTGTACTACCATTGCTTGGCGGAAATTGAGGAAAAAGAAAAAAGAGACGAAAGTTGCCCCGAACTAAAGTCGCCTTGTTGTAGTAGTTGTAGTAGCTGCTATACACCCCCAACTTTAATGATGGCCCTGTCTTGTTATGGATGTTTGCCGACAACGAATTTTGCCTTAGCACCCGGACCGGTTGACATTACACAAGGTTGGTTGTGGGCTTATAAATATGCATTAGTCCCGGTGGCAAATGAATCATACAACTCAAAAACCTGTACATAACTTGTTCATACCTTTGCATAATGGCATCCTTTACTGCTGAGCGGTTCCTTGTTCTTTGCATGTTCATTTCTTTGGTGCTGGCCGCCCCATTACCCGTTTCTCGTGACCAACAACAAGATAGGAGTAACCGTTCCATTCGTAACTTGCATGCTCGTCAATATGATGATGATGGTGATTGGAATCCCACTGCTACTACTACCACAGCCGAAGATGAGCCGACCGATTCCGCTCCTTGGCTTTGGGCTGTAACTACCACAGCTTCCACCACCACCACAACCACGACTCAATGGCAACAACCCACTGCTAGTGCATCTCCTCATAATGGTCGTCATGGCAACCACGAAGAAGAAGATGATGATGACGAGGAAAAGGATTACCAAGAAGAAGAAGATGACGACTCAACCACTCAAGCTATCGCCACGCCAACCACTACTAGCTCAAGTAGCAGCAAGTCAACAACCATGGCAGCAGCATCCAGCAAAAAGAGCAAAGGTGGCAGTGGTGGTGGATCTTTTAGTGGCAAGGCTACCTGTAAGTATACAATACCATGTACATTTCTAGATGATTTCCATAACTAACCTCGTTGCCGAACTTAGGGTACAACGTTGGCATGGGTTCATGTGGTTCTGAAAATAGTGATTCGGAACTTGTAGCTGCCATGAACCACGGACAAATGGCAAATGGTGGAAACTCCAACAACAACCCCAATTGCGGAAGACGGGTGAGCATTCACGGTGAGTTGAATGATTATGGAAAAGGATCTCGTATGGAATGCTAATCCAACCCTTTTTTCTTTCACGGGGGAAAATAGGTCCTCAAGGATCAGTCACTGTCAAAGTCGTGGATACATGCCCAAGTTGTGGTCATGGCGATATCGACCTTTCTCCTTCCGCTTTTAAGCGTATTGCCAATCTTGACGATGGTGTTGTCTCAATCAAGTGGTCATGGTAAAAACGAAAAAGCAAGCACGTATACATACCTACAACATACCCATAAATGCCTGGTGCATGTATGGAAACCAACGCCCCTGTAAAGATGTTAGACATGTACTTTTTTTTTCTCCATCTCATTAAGTTAGATGCTGGTATCTTTCCCCCCTCCCCCCAAATTTCCCCCTCTTGTATGAATAGCCCTTTCATGTTGATTGTTACGTACCCTTCAAATTGAGTATAGATAAACGGAATATCATTATTTATCACCGCAATGTCAATGGTTACCATCATGTGTCTTGAGGACCCGTGCCGATTGTATCTTGTACTACCATCAACAAATCGAATATGGGTAAATGTGTAAATTAGCTACGTTGCTTCCTGTCAACCACGCGTGAGCGCGCCTTGACCACATTGTCACCCACACGCACACTTTTCTTGTGCCACCACAAGGGGTCACTAATTAACACACGCCATACTTCAAGGCATCCTTCATTAATTAATAACATGCATCGGATGATAAATAATGCAAGGATGACCGTTCTCAATGATTACCATGAGCATGCTGCATGCTGCAAGCTTAATGTTAATATGCTGCTGCTGCTGCCTGGTGATCGCATGTCCCTGAAAGATCCACACTGCATGTTGTTGGTTCCTCATCCACATCCATAGACTTGATCAACATTCCAAGAGCACACACGTGGTGATTGTAAGATGCTGTGCAACCATCAACATCAATGCAGATAATTGGCATATTACCAAAATGAATACATTTTTATGAGTTTTACCATTGAAAGTAGTGTACAAGCATGTTTCAGGGGGGTGGGTAGGGTGATAATGTCTAAGTCCTTGCGTGTGTGCGTGTGTGTACTACCGTGATGGATGTGTGATCTTTAGGATATATTGTCGTTCCCTTCCCGCTCTTCGTTCCATAATGATGTCGGCATGCATTCCATGTTCTCCGCGCAAGATCTCGGCCACTTGATTAGGTCTGTTCTCATTAATGAGTAGCAAATAGAATACGCCATCAGGAGATAATAATCGCTTTTGGGATAGAATGGGTGAGTGGGTGAGGATAGGTAGGATATGACAATGAAAAAGAAACAAAGAACCACTTACTGGCACAAAAGGTAAAAACTCATCAATGACTTGTCGACCATCAATGCCACCAGCCCAAGATGCTTCAATCCCATGGCTACCAACTTCCTCAGGTGTCGTCACCACATACGGCGGATTGAAACAAAGCACATCCACAAGTCCTTCCAATCGTGGTAAAAATCCATTCACCAAAGATGTCTGTATTGGCTCAATGCGATCCACGCCATTTTTGATGCCCGTTTGCTTTGTCGTGTCACACGCATGAGGATTGATATCCGTGGTAAAGAACACTACATGTTGGGTGCAATGATGAGAAAGATGTAACCAAGGTCATCGATAGCTACCTACCCACCTGCATTATCTACACCAATAATCTTGGCCAAGAAGGCGGATACACATCCCGAGCCAGAACTAGAAGAAGCAGTTACTTATCAATGAACGCATCGACTTGCAAGACATGTCAATGAAGCTTACCCAATCTCTAAGCAAACACGGGGACGCAGTGATCGCAGCGATGGCTGATCGTCTTCCAACGCGTCGAGTAGTAAAAATGTGTCCTCTAGTAAATCGAAGGTTGGCAAGTGTTCATTGTCCACCATGCATCCCTTGTACCTGCTGGTTCATATACTTTGTCGAAATCGTGTTGAGTCAAATGGGAGAGATCGGGTGTTGGAATCATGGTTGGGAGACAAGAAGTTGGCTTTTGCTGGATCAAAAATCATGCTGGATTTTCATTGCAGCTGCAGCTTCACACTTCATTATAAGAAAACGACAACAATCACATGTCATTGGATAAATAGTTTGGAGTTGACGTGATACGTACAGATGTTGTTGTTGTTGTATTGAGTAGGTGTTGAAGGATACAAATGCAAGTGGAGGGGGTTGAGGGGGGGGGGAAACAAAAGACATAAAAGAAAAACGATCTAGACTGATGCGAGAGTTGACATGCTTAATCTTCTTCTTCATTGTTGGTGATACGGTCAAGAGAAGGTTGGATTGCTTTGATCTTTTCTACAAGGATATCAATAGCCGTTGGGAACAATTGTTCAGGAGGAATGATACCAGTCGTCTCCACATTGACTAATAAAAAACACATCTTTAGTATCTCAAGATCCCCACTTTTTGCGTTACCCCTTTTTGGAACTTACAGATAAAATGATCCCGTACTCGTGTCAGTCGCACCTTATCTTCAAATTCCTTGTGCCGTAAGACTTCACGACTCACAGTATCTTTACGTGCATTGACGACCTTGGCAGTCTTGACACCATTTTCCATCACCACATCCACAACACCTTCAGGGAAACACTTTTGGAATCGATCAGCAGAATCACCTGTAATAGGCTTGAGGATGGTAATCTCAGGAAGCAAACGATAGGATGCAGTAGCAACAGGCGACCATTTAGCATGCTCCTTGCCTAAGCCCTTGTGACAATGCAATTCCATATCAATTTCTTGTCCAGGACGAAGCTTGGCAATCAAGATGTCATCTTGCACAGGGCGAATGGGTACTTGTTCAAACTTTTCACCTTGCACACCCTTGGGTTCCCACACCAAATCACCCGAGTAGACTAATAAAGGACATGTTGGCATATAATTTCTCTCTCTCTCCTTTCCTTTCCTTTCCCTTTTACAACATACCATGGCTGTGAATGAACTTCTTTTTGGGATCCGTCTCATCGGGAGATGCGTCAGGGTTGTATTCACATTTGACCTTGAGCTTAAAGACAATGGTGTTGAGATCGGTAGGACCATCTTCCTCTGTACATCATAGTCACATTAATAATCCATTCTTTTCGTCATGCGTTCTTTTGCTATAAATCACATACCAGCCTTGAAATCAAAGAATTGAGGATCGGCGTAGATGGGAATCAAACCAAGACGATGAGCCAAAACTTCGTCGTGAATGATGGATGTGTTGTTGAGGACATAAACTTTTTCAATCGCCATGGTGGGGACCTACACAAGATGCTCAATATACATACGTATCACCTCATAATAGATTCTATCAAATGCTTACCTCGGCAATCAAGATACGACGGAAGGCGTTGGCAATAGAAGCATCAACACCAACAAGATCGAACTCCATGCTCTCGGCTGTCAACCGATTGATCTTGATCTGGAATCTCTGTAGCCAGCCCAATCGACGATCGTTAGTGCCACCGTTCCTTTACGAAGCTCATGCACGCATGTACCTTTTTGAATTCTTCCAAATTCCATGTATTGTCAATGCCTGGATATTGGTGTGGGTAATCGCTGCCGCTGACCTGTTGTTGTTGTTTTTGGTGTCAGAATGAAGCGAATCGGTCGAGTCGATAGTGTCAACTTACGCTGAATACACGATCGCGTTCAAGAACAACACGTGTACGTAAAAGCTCGACGTTTTCAGGAAGCTCGGCACCGGGCATACTGCTGACAGCAAAGGGTAAAAAGAGACAAAGGGAAAAAACAAGACCATCCGGTTGGACAAAGAGCTTTTTTTTCTAGCCTCCGCTGCTTGCCAAAATGTGTAGCTTTATCCTACCACATGCATTGTTATCATCCTCCCCCCCCCAACATAGACCTTTCATACATTGATTATATAGCCCAATAAATATGCTTTAGAGAGGGATTGCAACTATTACGCACTTGGCTACTTGAAGGACTATTCCAGCAGGCGCCACTAATCTTTCTACTACTACCACTATTGTATCCAACAACATGTGTTCCTTTCATCGTCACCTCTATGTTGCATACCCAATCTTGACCGTGAAGCCCATTTCATATGACAAGCAATTGTTTTACTAGCACGGCCACAATCAACTTTAATAAGCTCTCATCATATATTGAAAACAAGGTCTTATGCATCAAAGTGCCTGTAATGCTCATTCTATATCCATATTCAGCAACGGGGTGGTCATGGCAACGGTATCTAGGATACAAGAGTATGTATCGTATAGTAAGTCTTACAATGAACTACAAGCGCGACGAATGAACAAGAATCATGCCAACAATATGGGCACATGTGGAGAGTTGACATTAGCCAATCAGAGTGTGGGTTGGGAAGATACATTTTGCTGGCACGTCTCAGACCACACGCACGCATTTGACCTTTTTTCTTACGACTACACTCCACCTTCCCTTTCACATTCCTTTCCGTTATACCACATCATGACAAGAGCAACAGAGACATTTGCAACATTGGGTATTGCTACCGTGATTTACATTGCCCTCTTTTTTGGTGCCCTTCCTCTTCCAGAAGTCATTCAAGACAAGATTATCCCTGTGGTAAGATGATCGCGCGTTCGTGTTTCTTCACGCATATGAAACGATAAAACTCATACATGATGTAGCTTCCTTGGTGGGCATTGATGTCATTTGGTTCTTACAGCTTGGGATACCTTGGATACCATGTGATGACCTTTAGCGATTGCCCTGACGCTTACACAGAATTGATGGGGGTAAGTAGTGAAGGTGATGATGATCCACTTCATCCATGCTTAATGGGCTATGTATGATAGGAAATCCAACAAGCCAAGACGGAATTAAGATCCAAGGGTGTCTCCGTCTAAAGAATGTTATCCGACAACGAGAGAAAGTGCACACACAGTGTCTTCGATGTTTCCCATTTAATAATGCCAGATATGGAGAAGGAAGGAATGCTAGGTTTACACTTGCAGGAGCGATAGCTTATTTCTCTCTCTCTTCCATTGACCTGTATAAAGAATCGTGATCATACCAGCATTATCGTCATCCTATTTTATTCATGCTCATGTGGTTGAATGGCAACAAAGGGCGGCCTTAAATAGCAGCAAATTATTCGGTGGTACAAAGAAGCAGCTTTCTTGCTTAGTGCATAGTGGGATTCAGATGTACATGATACATACCAATTCATCAAGAGTCTAATGGTGGCATATTGATGAATCAATCGCATAAGAAATCGAACGCATTGACCACGAGATTTGTATTCTTTGGATTCTAAAGTCACCACCATCCTTGTATATAATGCAACCTCCTTCATCGATTCAACTTGGCTGCTGCATAGCAACGCATGTTCATGTTTGATTACTCGGGTTGCCAGACAACGTTGGCTGTTGTTGTCATGTCGATTTGGGGTATGTTACAGCATACGAACGGCGGCTAATTGACAAGTTCTTCACGCCACGTGGGAGTTGTCAGTGTAACCATCAATCATTAGGGAGCTTTGGAAGATTATGAAGAACAAGCCCTATTTATTCAATGTCGTCACGTATACATAAAGAGATTATGATCCTATCCTATCGATTGCACTATTGAATGTAAAAAGATGATGAGTGGAATGGGGTTTTTGGAGCATGCAAAGGGTGTATATATACGGTGGAGGCAATAGATGGATTTGAGTTGCCGCTACACACAGCTCATTACTACCTGCTGCACAGGCACACAGGGGCCGAATGATAGTTGGGGATATCAAGTAGTACCAGCTCTTCTCTCTTTCACTTTCACCTCCAATTGTTTATTCGATGCGCACCTGATGGAGATCTTTGGTCGAAGTAAAGCAAAAGGAAAACGACGTCCAGACCCGATTGCTTCTCCACGTCCAACAGCAAGTTCAAGCACCACCAACTCCTCTTCCAGCCGCATCTATTCATCATCGCCACCCAGTCCTTCTTCGCATCCAATCGGATCCAGCATTCATAGTTCAACAGCCTCCAATGCATCGGTAGACGACTATTTCTCAGGTTAGATATATACATACATACGATACACACACTAGGGAAAAGCGCGTTATCAACCCTCGCATATATATCTATTAGGACATGGTGAAGCATCCAGTCGAAGTTCACAGTCAACCACCTTCACCTACTCGTTTATGAGCAGCACAGATAGCATGAGCGACTTGTTGCATCCCGAATCATTGACGGATACCGAGATTGAGACACGTTTTGAAAAGATGTTGGCAAGTTGTGATCCCCTATTGCCCTTGTTGCACACACTCACACACACACACATACTTTACACGCACACCCATCACTTTTTCTCCCCCTGATTTCCTTTATTAATGTATGTAATCTCTCTATTAGACGCGTCGAGGTATTAATGATACGAATGCACGCAACGTCATGGTCAATTTTCCTATCGAGAAGAAACGATTGATGGTGATTCAAGATATTCAAGCTGAAGCAGGTGCTCTTCTTGGCTCAACACCCGTGGCATCTCGAAAAGGTGGAGGAGGAGACAAGGATGGCGAGAAAAAGGGGCCCGAGTATTATGTCAAGAAGCTATCGGAACCGGATCTCAAAGGTATTCAAGCAAAGACATTGGCACACTTGAGTGTTAGCTTGCGTACCATGCCTCTCAGGTAAAAAAAAGGGGTGGTTGGGGGTTAGGATTCAAGGTCATTTGACAAAAACTGCAGATTAACTCGATCCTATCCATAGTTGGGTACGACAATTCATCAATATGCGTGGCATGCAAATCATGACGGCAGCACTAGGTGTCATCAATAAGAGACACAAGTAAGTTGAGTGAAAATGATGATGATCATCAATGGCAGGGATATCAAGGGGTGACTCAATTGTGTATTACACAACATAGGCGTGATCCTGAATTACAAGTTGAATCTGAAATCCTGCGATGTTTCAAAGCTTTATTGAACAACACTGTAAGTATATAGTTTTTTTGTATGGGAATTTGGTATATTGATTCGGTTGTGTATATAAAGGTTGGTGTTCGTGAAGCACTCAAGAGCCCACAATGTGTGCAAGAAATTGTATATTCCCTCCTTTCTCCCTCAGTCAACAACCGGCGTTTGGTATGCGAGGTGCTTGTATTCCTTTGCTATTACAAGGTGCCCATTGGCCAAGAACTCGTGCTTAAAGCTATGGACAAATTACGAGATGCTCGTAAAGGATATGGGCGATTTGATGCATGGTTCAAGGGGATGCAGCGTTCATTGGATGGACGTGGTCGAATGGGAAGTATGGTCGGCGCAAGTGATGATTACAAGCGTCTTGGTCTTCATGGCAGTACAGCAGACAATCAGCTTGCCGAATATGCGGTATGTAAAATGGGAGATTATGGAAAGTGGATGATTCTCAATGCTGATTGTTTTATTGGATGAGTAGCTTTGCAATGTCTTATTGGTGAATGCGATTATCAATGTGGTTGAGGATGTCGAGACACGTATACACCTACGCAATCAGATGAATGCATCAGGCTTGGAACGGCTTATGGATCAAATGACAGAGCTTAACAG
This sequence comes from Lichtheimia ornata, assembly GCF_029851405.1. Lineage (NCBI taxonomy): Eukaryota > Fungi > Mucoromycota > Mucoromycetes > Mucorales > Lichtheimiaceae > Lichtheimia > Lichtheimia ornata. The sequence goes on from NW_026695363.1 coordinate 217,977, forward strand.
CGACCCGATCGACATCCAAGTGCGTGAATACAAGTTGCTTGCTGAGAATGATCAGGATGATATCCTTGAAATGTACAATGAGCGAGTATTACGTGACCTCAATGATCCGCATGATGTCTTCGAATGCGTGCTGGCAAGCGTAGAAGGTACTCGCAGCTACGACTTTTTCCTCAGCTGTATGCAACACATCTTGTTGATCCGTGATGAAGGCGAACTCAAGGCACGCTATTTCCAAGTGATTGACAACCTCATTACTCAAGTCGTCTTGGATCATAAAGGAACGGTGGAAGATTTTTCATCTACGTACGGCACATCAGTACAGCATTTGATGGATAAGTTCGCCGATCAAGATCAGCTACAAACAACACTCGAGGATCTTAACAGCTTGCAAGAATTGTATGATGAAATCGTGATTGAACGTGATGAATTGCTGCAGCAGCTTGAAGAAAAAGGTGGAGGAGGAGGTCACGAGCTTACACAGCTACGAGAAAAGACGGTATCACTAGAAGATTTATTGCGCATGTCACGTCACACGATATCGACATTGCAGCAAAAGCTTCGTGATTTGCAAACCAACTATGAGAAAGATCTCGAAGGAATGCAGAATCAGCTTGACATGTTTCACAAGATTGTTGCCGAGTTTCAGGATGAGGATGGTGATGAGGATGGTGATATTGTTATTCCTCGTAAGGATTTTGCCAAAGCGTTTGGTCGTATCAAGGCACAAGAATCTCTTGAAGGCAAAGGGCCAAGAGAAAGTATGGAAGAGAGTGATGATCAACCCAAATCGCCTGTAAGTCATGCTCTATAATCATCCAAGCTATATTCTAACTTGATTATCATAGGCATCATCGTTCAAGGATGACCAAGAAAAGTACAAATCCATGGCTATCAGCTTGTCTGAAGAATTCAAGAACCAGCTTGCAATGCAATTTGGATCAAGTAGCGGTTTGGCGGACTTTGTTGTTCCAGGTGCAGCACCTCTAGTTGGATCATCATCACGTTGGGCCAATGCTCGTCGACGACAAGCTCGAAAGGCGAGTCAAGATCAGAGTATCAAGGAAGAATCGGATAGTACAAGCGGGCTTGTCTCTCCTAGCAGTGTAACATCACCCACCATGACAATTCAAGAAGAACTCAAAGCTACCTTTGCATCCTTTGGAAGAAGGTGTGTACGATTTACAGTCATTGGAATATTCATGCTCAAATTGATTTGCATTTTAGGTCATCGACAAGCAGCAATGGCAGTAGTAGCAGTGATGGCAGCCTTGAAAACGCGACATATCAAGTGGCAAGGATCACCCAGCGTGAAAACAAGCAGCACAAAGACAACACCATTGCATCTGATCAAGATGATTTGGCTATTGACACATCCAGCAAGCTGTCTAGTCGAATCTCGGATACACCACCTGTATTGACTTTGGAGACTGAAACAGAATCCTTGGATATCAGCTTACCTGGAAGCAGCAACATTGAAAAGAAGGCATCACTTCTTTCGCTTGATCATACCACTACTATGGGCGATAGCGATGACGAGCAGCACTCAAGGTTATCAACATCATCATTTGGTTCGAGAAGAGGATCCCATCGTAGCGCAAGAGTATCGATTGATTCAAGCCATGGACCATTGGCTTTGGATACTATTTCCGAATCACAATCTCATATTGACGACAGTGGATCTATTGCATCAAAGCATGGCAGCTATACTTCGCGATCATCTTCACGCCGTGGTAGTCAAATGTCATTGGAATCGACAGCTAAATCACGTCGTGAGACACAAACGTCAATTGAATCATCCGTTGGATCACGACGAGATACTCAAATATCATTGGAATCTCTATCAGCACACACTGAATCATGGTCAACACGAAAACCACGACGACAACCCAGCATATCGGAAACACCAGAAGAGGAATCAATGGATTTGGATGATCATTCAACTACTCAATCACCTGCTAAAGATTCCACTCCAATTATTGATACATCGACAGCTATTCCTCCTCCTCCACCGCCACCACCACCTCCACCACCACCACCAGTTCTTCCAGCTGCAGCTATAGCCAACAAACCATCCACTGGTGGTTCACAATCATCATCCGATCCTTTGGCAGCAACTGTACCACCACCACCGCCTCCACCACCACCACCTCCTCCTCCTTCAGGTTCTTCAGCTCATGTTGATATAGCCAAATCATCATCTTCTTCTTCATCACCATTGGAGAACAAGGACACTAATACCAATGCTGATGGTAATGCTCCTCCTGCTCCACCACCTCCACCACCAGGTGCACCACCTCCACCAACCGCACCAGGAATGATTGCTGTACCACGTAAAACAATGAATCATCTTCCAAGTGTCAAGACACGTGCATTACAGTGGCAAAAGATCAATATGGATAAGCTGAAATCAACAGTGTGGAGCGCTTATACCGATGAGAACGATGCGGCTTTGGAGAATCGCCTTGACATGGAGGGTATCTTTGCAATGATGGAAGAGACGTTTGCGCAAAAGGTGATCAATCGCAAAATCAAGGACAAGAAAGAGCGTAAGCAAGAGATTTGTATTCTTGATTCTCGCAAGGCCTACAATATCAGTAAGTAAAAGAGGCGATCAATTTGGATAGGGTAACTTAGATTGATGATGATGATTAGATATTGCTATCCTTGCCAAGCTCAAGCACATTCCTTTCCCTGAAGTCAAGAACAAGATTTTGGCTATCGATGATCGTTTCTGTACAGAAGTTTTGCTCAAGAACTTGTTGATCAATGCACCCACTCCCGATGAAATGGGCAAGCTTTCCGTATTTATGAAAACAGCGCCTGAAGAAGATATCCAAAATCTTTCCAAGCCTGATGCATTCTGTGCCGAGGTAAGAAAGTGAGCAAGATTTCCATGCATGATGAATGCTAATGCATGTTTGCATAGATTATGACAATTCCCCGATTCAAAGAACGCATTGACAACATGTTGTTCAGATCCACCTTCACAGAGAGAGTTACACAATTAGGAAAGGTAAGCATAAAGAGGATCGTAGTAGCCAACAAGGTATTAACAAGGTAGCATAGAATATGGCCAACGTCATGGATGCCTCCACTTCGCTCAAGGATTCAACAGCATTCAAGGACTTTTTAAACGTGAGTCGTAGTCGCTTGTTTCTCCGGTTACCATGACTCGACACTTACATTGTGCTTTAGCTTGTACTTATGCTTGGTAACTTTTTGAACGGCACCAATTTCCAAGGCGGTGCATTTGGTATCCGCATTGCCAGTATCAACAAGGTAAAACCCGTACCTGGATGATACCATATGTATAGATAGGCTGATTCATCATCTTCTTTTATAGATTGTGGACACCAAGTCATCTTCCAACGAGAGCACGCTTTTGCATTTCCTTGTCAAGATGATTGAAGAAAAGTTCCCCAACATCAGTCAGGCTTTATTGGATGATCTTAAATTGTGTGGTGAAGCATGTCGAGGTATGTATGCTTTTTTGGCTCTATAGTGGTAGTTGCCATGGAAACTAAACAACATGCTTTTCTAGTCACTATCCAAGATCTTATTAAGGATTACAATGAACTCCGTGTTGGCCTACAGAAGTTGACCCATGAGCTTGATCGGCACTATACGGATGACAATGATGAGGAGATAGCTGCAAATGATCGATTTGTCGAAGTGATGACCTCGTTCCGAGATTATGCAATTGAAAAGTTTGACCAATTGGAAGTGCGTTATACATCGATGGATGTTGCATACAAGGATGTGGTGACCTACTTTGGCGAGAACCCACGAGATATGAAACCTGACGAGTTCTTTGGCATATTCAAGACATTTACATCCAGTTGGGAGGTAAGGTGTTGTGTATATTAGGAGGAAGGACAAATCGATAAGCTGACATTTGATGCATGTCAATTAGCGTGCACGTGCAGATTTGATCGCACAGCGTAAGAAAATGGAGCAACTTGAACGTGCCCGTCAATTTGAAGAGCAACGTAAAGCACATGCCAAGAGAGCAAGAAAGGAAGCCGCCGAACTTAGCGGAGAAGGTATAAGCAATGACATTCACTCCATCCAACCCCCCCCCCTAAATCCACCTCCCTAAAAGCATATAGCTGACATTATTGTATCTTAGGTGGCAATGAAGCTCAAGAGGCTAAAGATATCATGGACAACCTATTACAAAAGTTGCGTTCAGGCGAATTAAGTTCGGCAGCCAAACGAAGAAGTCTCAGTCAACGGCGCATGTCAGTGGCTGCAAGAAGAGAACGACGAAGAACACGTAGTGAATCCGTTGCTATCAAGGCCGAAGATTTACTCAAGCACATGCAAAGTGAGGAGGAACAACCGCCTTTACCCACACAACAATCATCATCATCATCACCCGTACCGCCATCAACAACAGGTACTCGATCACGGAGTGGATCTCGAGCACGTTTGGCAACTTCAGAGCGGATGTTACGATTAGCCTCCCTTGCCGAGGATGCAGAGGATAAGGCGTGATAAATGATCGACGACGACCTCTGCCCACCTTTTTGCTTTTTTGTACCTATAGACTTGTTGCTAATTTAGTCACTACTACTAATACCCCATCACACACACACCAAACTACCACACCACCACCTCCACCTCCCCACAAAACACTTCCCATTGTCCCAAAAAGACACATCTCCCTTTTTTTTTACCCTGGTAACCATCCATCTCCTCCTCCCATTTTCTCCTCGCGCAAAAGCATCATGCGAGTTTCCAGGCAGAGATAAGATTAAAAGCAATCCAATGTTGCAGAAGCATATGTAATTGTAGAGGTTGATCATTGCGTTTATATAATGTTGTACATGGGATTATACGTGTTAAAGTGATAGATGGCTGTTCGAAAAAAGTGTCGTATACGTATCACGTTGGAGGGTTGTGGTGGTTTAAGTATCATCGTCGTCTTCTTCACCATGGGATGGAGTAAGGACACAACGAGCTTTTCCTCCATATGAGTCGCAGCATCGATTGAAATCACCAAGGTTGCTATAATCCCGGAAACGGCAGTGGAGTTCGTGCTGGCGTCTTAGCTCGCCCATCGTTCCAATACAACAGTCTTCAGTGAAAATAAAATCGATTTCGTTACAAAAGCAGTCGGCTGCCATGGATTGAGTCGTAAAGAGTGACAGGAGAAGAAGGGAAAGCAGCAGTAATGAAAAAGTACGCATGCTGGTAGATTTGTGTAAAAGAGTGGAAAGGGTTGCAGGTAAACAGATCATCTCTACCTGAGGAGTAAGAGATCCTTTTTATATGTGGATCTTGACTTCCTCCCTTTATCGGTTCACCTGTTTCAGCCAAGCGACTGGCACAAAGGAAACCAATTTATGACCTACATATCATCCCCTTGATCTCCCTACTTTTTCTTTTTGCGTCGTTGTGCCTGAGTCTTCTCCGACATGAGTTGACGATGGTAGGGAGCATCACGGTAATTGAAAGGTGTCATCTTTCAATATCACTTCCCCATGAGAGGATACGACAATATGGTGCGAGTACACATGCACATCATCTATTGCAACGTTTAACGATATGGAAGGCGTGGTATTAGCAGCTAATTTTACTAGCGTGGATTCTTTCATTGTCGATCAGAATGCAAAGAAACCACATGACCCTATCTTTTGTGAAACGATGGATGAATCCACCATCACTCTTGTTCTTTAAGACAAAGACGCATGTGGATTTGCATTTGATTGTTTCAGTGGCTCATTCATCTGAAGAATGTAATCAATTTCCCATAGGCTTGGAATCCATTTCATTTCTTCTTTTTATGGTAGTAGCATTAAAAACGAGCTAACATTCCAACCAAAATGGCGACCTATATTAAAGTCCATGTCATGTGAGCCTATGCAAATGCAACGCGTGAATGTAGGTAAGCAACAAATTAAATGATCCTTGTTTGCTTATATTACTTGACAGCAGCAGCAGTAACAGCAGCAGCAGTGGTATTTGTCAGCGGGAAAACAAGAGATTCTTAGGGGAGCGTGTAATACCTGTATGCTACAATAAAGCAAAACGCCGTATCATGTTGTGCGACCCAAGTTGCAGATGGCAACAAAGACATCATCGTATCGAATATACAATTTTTTTCTTTATTGAAAAGTGATCTCCGGTTTGCTCGGAATGATCGGATATTACCCCCGTATAAAAGTACGCGATCGGTGCCACATACACGGCATAGTGTGTAATTCCCATTTGTTGCTTTCACATGATCAACGAAAGGTACAATCAAACAGCCGAATGTGTGTGTCATGGATATAGGTTATTTGATATATAGATAAGAGGAGGATCACTAAGGGAAAAAAAGGGGGAATATACATGATGATGTTGCTGTTGCAAGCACTACTAGGCATCTCTTATTTTATACTACCATGGCACCATTGGCATCATCGCCTGATTCAAGAAGACTAGAATGATGCTCTATGTTAGTACCCCATGTAGATGATCTTTTCCAAAGACTTTAAGCTACTTGCCTGTTTTGCTTCAACAAGACACATTCACCGCCATTCTCCAAATCAATGTTGTATTGATAAAAGTAGCCTTCAGACGTAACAACCAAGACTTGAGGCGTGGTGCTGCATACGATCAATTAGTCCATGATCCAATCATCCGCAGCCCAAACCATCTATACCTGCTCAACGCCACAAGACTACGCACGCCTGCACTTGGAAGCTTGAGGAATGCAAAATCGCGTGCAGGCTCCCACATTTCAGTAATCATACCAGGCAAGTAAGATCCAACGCTGCGACCCAAATGTTGTGAAGAGCGCTTGAGCATTTGTCTAAAAATGCCAATGATGATGAATCACTGAAATTTTCCATTACCTGCCAGGCCATCCATCACCCTTACCCAACACTGTTGCTGCGTCCTCGCGTTTCAGTATCATCCTTTCCATATCCATTGCTGCCTTCGATCAAGGGATCATATCCTGTGCCTCCGTTAGGCGGCATGGCAATCTTGAAGATGTGAACGGTTTCAGTGTCACTGGATACACAAAGCAAAGAGCTGACAGGGTTGAACGACATGGAATAAATCTTGGCTGGATACGATCCTCTTCGAAATTGATACACTTTGCCAGCATCAGGGACCGAGAATACACGAATGACAGTACCCTACACCACATGAAAGGTTAAAATCCTTCCCTCCTTCCTTGAACAACATACCTATCGAATCCAAATTACATACCTTTTCACTAGCCGTAGCCAACAGCGTTCCTTCCGAATTCATTGTGATACAGCTGACGGGCGATTTGTGTGCCTGGACAATGTTGACAAGCTGAATATTCAAAGCATCAAAGATCTCAACATCACCGGATGCATAACCAGAAGCAGTTGCATTGGCAGCTGTCGAAGTAAAAGGTGATGTCGAAGAAGATCGGGATGGATAAGCAATGTAGCAATTTTCGGAGGAGGGTGACAAGGCACAAATGGCTAATGACACACACACACACATACACGGGATGAGCCCATCGATTCCACTGTTTACAATACACAATGAATCTTACCAGTAGGGTTAGGTCTAGTGTCGATCGTATGAAGCAACTTCATGTTGCTAATGTCGTACAAAAAGATCTGCTCCTCCAACACGACAATTAGCCTCCGCCGATTCATTTTGACAGCCAAGATCGTTGTAGGAAACGTCAATTCACAAATAGTCGATTGTCTCTGTGATAATAAATGTCAATAAAGAAGGAGGGGTTTTTGGTTGTAGTAGTAGAGAGGAATGTCCCTTGTACCTTGGTGTTGATGATCTGAAGTTGTCTTGAGTTGAAGCCTTCCTGGTCCGCTACGCCCACCAGTGCCACAAGAGAGGTACAAAACAGCATTTCTACGATACTCGCACCGCGTCCAGCTAAAGAAAAGGAGAATGAGAACTCGTTTGGACATGTGCATTGGACTTGTTGTTCCCTACATTTGCTATAGCATCGTCCAAAAGGGTCGCAGTTGTACATTCGATAGCCGGTTTCGGTGCCAACAGAGACACAGCTAAAGTCTTGATTGAAGTTGAGAAAGAGAATCTTGTCGGATGAGTCTTCCATATCGCCTGAGAGATTCATGGTGGAAAAGTGGAGGGGAGGAGAAGAGATAAGAGAAAAGGTGAAACACTAAAGGCAAGCGTGCGTGAGTATGTGGGTGGGTGTGAAGCACACTTTTGTCCCCGAGGCATAGACACAACACATAATGTGACTCTACTGATGTTTGTGCTATCTTTTCCACGTAGCAGTAGCACCATCATCATCTACATCATCCTTACACATACAACATTTATAAACATGTTTGCAACACACTCTCTCTCCTGCTTGACATTCATTTATTTGATCCCCCATCATCTTGCATATATCCACCACCACTCCACTCCACCGTTTCATTATTCTTTGGGTGTCATTGTCTTTTTGCTTTACAACCTTTTATGTCAACATGTTTTCAACTTGCTTTAATAAAGGACCACTTTAAATCAAGACTATTCTATCTCATTGGATCAACAAGCCCAAGATGGGGGTGTGTCCTGGATAATGATTGTTGTGGCAAATGGGTCATTGAAAGCAAGGGCTTTGTTCGGGTTCAAGATGGTTTGATACTCAGTCTTTATGTTGTACACACACTCGGGTTGTGTAGCCGTCGGTTCCGGCTGCCCTTGATGGTAACTGCTATTTTGCCCTGCACAGCTTAAAAAACTTTGTTGCCTTATCCCACTTTCTTTCTTTTCCTCTTTTCCACACACATTTTTTTCCTCTTGTCTTTTTCGCTGCTTGACGCTTCCATGACAGAAAAGGTGGGTTGGAATAACTCGACGCATATGGGTGTGGGTAGTCAAGTTGCATGAAGATGATGATGGGGCACTTTTTAAAACTCAACATGGTTGCTGGATGATGATGCAGGACTTGGAGCCCTATGGCTATCTCCACTGCCGGAACCTCGCCGTTGCGGATCGTTATGCTATCGCACCACCAAAGCCTTCCAACGTCAAACATGTTCCCGATTCGCTGGTAAGCATCGCTGCAAACAGCCATGTGCTACGCTATCTACTTATCATCTTTTCTCCTCCAATTTGTTCGTTGTAGTGTGTATATTACGATCTTGTTGTCGACGACCATTTGGCAGATAGTAAGGCTTCTTCTTTGTCTCACATTATAAAATGAAGAAGAAAATGACCATGAATCTCGATAATAGCATGCACAAGCTATGATGCATTCTACAATGTAATCACGTCAACGCCTACACGTCAACCACAAACAACACGACGCCAATCCACCTATTCACCTCTACCGGTAGAACAGCAACGACGATTCATAAAGGTGCGTGTGAAATCAAATGATAGTGCTAAAAGGGATAAGGAAGGAAGCACAGGTTCTCACACCATTGTGTTCATCATCATGCATGAATATGATTTTACATTTTAGAACGATGAACGTCGAGGCAACCTGATTTCCGAGTTTGTATTGACCGAAGATAATTATGTGGCTAGCCTTCGATCATTTGTGTCGGTATGTAATGTTCATTGGGTATATTTTTGGTTTCTCCTTTGGCATGACTAAACAAATGATACCCTTTATGTGTACCTAGTCGATCGTTCAACCGATCCGCTCCCGAGCTCGTGATAAGCAACGATGTATTCTTGGGCCTTATGAATGTAGCAAAATCTTCATGAATGTGGAGCAGCTCTTGCAAGCCAACGAAGCATTCAGGCTTGATTTGGCTCGATATCAATCCTCAGCCATCTCCATGAACTTTGGTGACATGTGTCTTATGCACGTAAGTTTGACAGTTGTTGTAGAAGCCGACGGAAGTATCCGATGATCGGAGAGAACAGGTTGCTGATTTGGGACGCGCATCAATGTTTGTGTGCGTGTGTGTGGTTAATTAGATGCGGCGATTTGCTACGTGTTATCGCAAATTTCTCTTGGGTGTTGAAAACGCACAATCATTCAATATAAAGGAGCAAAAACACAATGCAACGTATGAAGCTTATCTAAACGTAAGAATCACCATGATCGTTGACGAACAATGTGACTCACCACAAGTGGCGTGATATACAACAACAGAAGCTAAAGGTCAATAAGGGGAATCAAACCGTGTACGACTACTTGGCACTACCAGGGCAACGGGTCGGTCGCTACACCATGTTTTTTAAAGGTTAGTACATTTGACTTGTCACATAAACAAGCAATGATCCTTGGGGGCTGACGTGGATAACTTGTATTGGTACGTAGAGCTGATCAAGCATACCACTGATGATCATTCCGATCTACCAGGATTGACCGAGGCATTGAAAGCTGCAGAGGAAATTGCCAACATGAGCGAGGATTATCATACAAAGCTCATCAAAATATTTCACAACATGCTCCAATCCATTCAAAATTGCCCGGTAAGCATATGAGGTCAACTTTGAATGATGTTCTTATAAGCTTAATCTTGATACAGGCCTCGTTAATAAGCCAACAACGTAGCTTGATATGTCATCTTGATGCTGTAGAGCACGATTTGAATACTGGAAAACCAGCACATCCGGTAACATTGTTTCTTTTCACTGACAAGTTGATGGTTGCACGAAGACCATCCTATGCAGTTGATGGATTGGAATCATGCGGCCTGGATCATGAGCGTGATAAATCTGGTATGCTATCGTTGCTAGCACGAAAAGCTGATCTCACCAAGCGATACGATCGAAAACTCAAATTTCGAGGATGGATGGGTTTAAGCGACATCGAAGTCCATGATGGTGTTGCAGGTAAAATAAACGTCATAGCTGAAGAAGAGAATCATGGTGGCATACTAAAACATGGTATTGGATAATAGGTGTGCCTGGATCATTCACGCTTGTGGCAGCAACAAGTGAAGCTGTTACCCCAACGGATGTCGACCCTCAAACACGAGATGCACTTGAAGGCTACTTTTTGGAAGATTCACCTCGACTCTTTAGTATTTCATGCACATCACCCGATGGTAGTACAAAAACGATCCACTCGTTGATGCAGGAACGGCAAAATTTTGTGGAACAATTTGGGAGGCAGAAATTGAGCCTCCATCGTATGGGTAAGGCTCACATCTCTTTTGCTCATATTCGTCATCCCCTTGCTTACTTTTGAATACGGCAGATGATGTCTTGCTTGATTGGACATGTTGCTTATGGAATGACCGTTACTTTTTTGCCAACATTTATCGCCTATCAGCGTATCACCAAGTACAAGCAAAGGTGAGCAGCCCAAAGTTATCACCACAACGCTTCAATTTCCAATGTAAAATTCCTCGCTCTTACTTATTCTATAGAATGAAGTGGCTCTTGTTTACATCAAAGATCCCAATTCGCCCAAGCTAAAATCAGCATTGAGCAACAGCTTCATGATACCCCATATGCTTGGGTTGGTGAAACCGGTCAATACTGGAGGAAAGCACATGTAAGTCCACGTAGGCCCTTCATTAGACATTCAACATGCTAACGTAATTTTTATTTAGTATCACGATGCGCAGCAAGCTGGCACTTGGATGTACATCCGATAGCCATGTTACCTCCGACCTCGAGCTGTCGACAGGAAACGAGAGCGAGATCCATCATTTTAGGGATCGATTGCTTGGCAATCGTAGGTATTGGCTGATTAGGTGCTATGTTTGTAAGCTCTCAAGCAAGATCACTTAAAACGTTGTCCTATAGTTTATGCATGCGACAAAGATTTACGTGAGGTGGGAAGAATGGCTACATCACTTTCAACTTATGGACGTCGTCGTCGACTACGCTATGCCAACCAAATCAAACCTATATCATCCACTTTTCGAAAGGAGCTCAATCGCCGTCGCAGCATGAACACCTTCAAGCTATTTTCTGGTTTGGGATCGCCACCTGCATTACCATCATCCAACAATGCTACAGCTATTGCTGCATCATCATCATCTGCCGCCCGACGAAAGAGCGTGAATAGTGATGAATTTTCCAAGACAACAGGTTTTATGGAATCACGTATTTCACGTGCCTATTCTTCTGCAAGCTCCAACAGCAATGATTCGGAGCAAGAAACAGCCGTTGACATCTCCATTATGCATCAAGGCAACAAGCGCAATTCGATGAACGTTCGAAGAAAATCATTGACCGAGTCGATTGCATCCATGTATCGAGTAAGGTGATCCATAATAGTTCAAAGCGTGTGGTAAACTTACATATGATAATAGCCTAGTGTACATCCATCACAGACCGTGTCATATGAGCTTATGGTATGTTTGACTTTTTGTTATTGTCGTTAATGATACGTTGCTTATTGATTTATGGAAATCGGTAGCCTGGCAACCGATCATCATCCAATGCAAGGTCCAATAGTGAGCATGATCTTTCAAATGAAAGTGCCAAAAAGATACCTCATCACGTGCAACGCCAAAGACGTGACATGCCACCAGAATACCCTCCAAAGTATCCGGATAGTAACATCTCACAACCCACCATGAGCACACGTTCCAGTTGCAACAGTCCTACCAATTTTCCCGGATGTCGCAAGAGTTGGGGTGGCTCATCGACAACACAAGATCCATTTTCTAGTCGTAGCACGCTATCCACGCCTATGGATAGCACCCATGATTTAGCACCGCCACTCATAGGTCGCATTAATAGCAGCAATAGCAGTGGCACCTATACACCTTTCTCGCATGATCTACTCGGCACAGTAAGTGTATATAGAGATCTTTGATATGAATGAAAACTGGCATGGCTAATGATGTAATACTTTAGGAGCATATCCAAGTGGATGAAAAGGTCACTGAACTCTTGGCGCAAATCAAGAGCCATTCACCTCTTTCATCATCAAGCAGTGAGAGCTGCCAAACACCACCACCCGCTGTACAACCCAATCCTGTTCAAGATGGCATTGACAAGCTTGTGCTGGAGATGGATATCATGAAGAGTGAATTCAATCGTAAATACAGCAATATCATTCATGACTATGAGGAAATGGGATCGGTTGTTCGGCAATTGACAAGGGAGCTACGAAAGGTAATACATCTAATATGACGAACAACAAAGGATCAACATGGGAATTAACGTTCACGTTTAGAGAGACGAAGAGCTTGCCGCACTACGTATACGATATCGGGATTGTATAGCAGAAAATGACCTGCTGTATGAGGTATGGATGGTGGCATTCATTGTGTGCAAATGACAATGATGGTGGTCTCATTATGTTGCTATTAGGCTTTCAACCACGAATTGGATCAGATGTTTGATACGCTTGGTTACCAACGACATCAGCGGCAACGTCAACGGATGATCGATGATGATGATGATGACGGTGGTGGTGGTGGTGAGGATGAGGATGATTATGATGATGATACGAGCATCGAGTCTCAACGACAACGTATACACCATCATCGACGACCAAGTCATCCAAGCCCAGAAATGCAAATAAGGAGAAAACTGGAAGTGACAATGAAAGAACGTAACCAATGGCATCAAACAGCATGGTATGTCGAATAGCATCTTCTCATTGCCTTGTTACCCTGATATCCCCTTGTGTGTATCAGTGCTTTTGTATCTCACAGGTGGTTTGAACATGTAGCAAATTGGCTCGGGAGCTGCAAAATTTGACACAAGGACTCGAAGTCGATATCCCCGTCAGACCAACAAATTCGACATCATCCCCTTCACCCAATGTTCGACGATAACCCAATCCTCAGTCAATCTTTTTTAGATACATGCAACAACAACACCACCACCGCCCCTCCTCCTTTCGCATCAAGTTTTTATGTTTACATCATCCAGCATTACTGATTTTGTTGTACCTTTCTTTTATCTATGCGCTCTTATCTATTGCTATTTATGTTCTACTTATCATCCCCCTCCTATTATGCAACTAAGTTCATCTCATTTGACATTACCAATCGTTTAGATATAATATAGACTTTGAAATTGTACATAAAATGTTTTCTTTATAAGAGCAATTTCCATGACTACAGTGCTACACGAAGTGCTACCGGCGCTGCCTAGTCGACTTGCTGGTTTCTACATATTCTTCCCATTCCCAATCGTCGTATGCGTGATCATCATGGTCTTCATCCACCGGATCCTCAGCTTGGTCTTTCGTCGTTGTTGTTGAATCATGGGCTGTACTCTCCTTGTGATACTCTAATGCCGATATCCTAAGCACATGCTGTAACATCTCCTCCTCATCAGACCACTCTTCTTCCGCCACAAGTTCTCGGATCGTCTCATGAGATGTAGTCTCTTCTTCAGGCACGGCTTCGTTTTTCGCCTCTTGCTTCTCTGGGATCGAATGGTCTATCATAGCAAGTAAACAAGTTAGAACGAAGCCTGCTATCGACAAGAAACGATTCAACTCACCCACGAAAATATCCAATGTCTCTTTGGAAACAATTCCAGCCAAGTCTACGGACACCAGCGTAATCGTACATCCAATGGGGAGATGACCCAGGTACTTTGAACGACGTCTATGCTCCTGCATAGCCATGTGTCAAACATTGTTCCCATCAAAACATCCACAAACACACACACCTCTGTCAAGATGATTTCCTCCAATGCTCGAATCACCGGTCGTATCCGTAAAGGGAATAAATGATAATCACCAAACTCGTGTTTGAGTACTCGGATATCGCGTGAATTCAAAAAGATAAATTGCCCGTTTGCTTCTTGATAGAAATGATAATCCACTCTTGATTCTCCTCCTGCTTCATGCTGTTGATGTATCCGATGATGGTTATGATGATTGTTGTTGTTGTTCAATGATGATGCTGCTTCTCGTTGTTGCTGATGTCGTTCCTTGTTTGTATGCACCACATCCAATCCAGCAAGTAAAGCTGCCAATTCATTATCCTCATCGACATCCTGGATAGCTTTGCCAAGGCATTCTGCATCCTTGTCATATTCTGCTTCCATGTATTCTGGCTTGGCTAGCATGAATCTCGAAAATTGCATGGCGAGAGGTGCCGTATTCCAAGGGATCAACGAGGTATTCGTCGTAGTGGTGGTTGTTGTAGAGGAGGCAGCAGGCAGAGCAAACATGGAATTGGCATGGCGATGCACTAAGCATAGATCGATTGAATCACCTGCATTATATGTCTTGCTCTCTAGGACCTTGACAGGCTTGAGATCACGAGGGCCGAGGATACAATCCCAACAAATAGGGCAAGCTTTATGTTCTTGAAGACAATGCAAGATACAACCAAGGCAAAACACGTGACCACATCGAGCAATGCGTGCGGCTGTAGGTGATTCCAAACAAATTGGGCATGAAGACATTCCATACAATAACTAATAGAGTAATGGGTGAGTTGCTGTTGTTGGATTATCATCATCCATGATTAACTTACTACTTGTTCAATCCAATCCCAATCAAAAGAAATATCTGGATCGTTCAATTGCTTTGTATAATCACCAGATGCATCGAGTAGAAACCGGAAGCTTCACAAGGAGGAGGTCAACAATGATGATCAAGATAAGCTTGCATGAATGTCGCCACTTACTTTGCATTGAGATAATCTTCCTTCTTATACGGCTTGTAAGAGCCACCGTTATTGGTCGACCTTGGCATTGTCTCTTCAGTGGTCTCGCGTTCAGGTAGTGTAAAGTTCAGGAGGTGATTCAATGAGGCTTGCCGTTGTTTGCGCTGCTGTCGTCTGTGGACGTAATGAGCGTCTAAACAAGGTTGTTGTTAGAATGCAAAGGGTCAATGTCGCGCACGCTGTATGTTGCCAAGTACCTGAATTGCCCCGTTCTTCGTAATGTGAATTGCTCTGGCAACGAGTATTCATGGTATAGAAGAAGGTGTGTTGAAAGTAGGGGTTTCGAGTAACCGCAGTATCAAAAGGGAATGAGTTTATCTCAACTTGGCAATCCATAGCATTTATTATTGGTGGAGTTCGCCAGAGTGTAGCAGCACGCGCGGGTTCCTCAACTACTGCTACTCCCCATTGCCCACTCAACAACACGTCAACCATGGACAGCGAACCAGCACCCAAACGATTGAAGCTTTCTCTCGAACCTTCTCTCGATCAAATACCCGTCGACATTGAGGACAATGGCCAAGAGATCTTCAAAAAGTAATATCTTCATCGTACTTGTTTCAGCATTGAACAACGTCTAACACCGTTATGCCCTTGTTTCACCCAATGCAGTGAGCCATCGCCACCCGAGAAACTTATGCTCAACGTTGATCGCGTATGGGGCGAGCGTGGCGACTGGCGTTTGATCACTGAAGAGAGTTTGCAACAATCTATTACAGCAGTGGATGATGATACTTCTTCTGAAGCCAACGACAAAGACGCCAACAATCAATCCGTCAGTGGTGCACCATCAGGCTTTGATATGGCGAGAGTACGGGAATCGGTCCATAACAAGCTCTGGTAAGTATACATTGAATAGCGTCCATTCGTGATTCGTTTCCTCATATAACGTGAATTGATCTAGTCATGCAAAGAGCGAGATCGACGTAGCGCTAGACGTTATCAATATCCTCTTGTCTCAAAACCGATCCAAGGATGTCGTCCTCCCTCTTCCACCAGGCACACTGCATGCGACTTATGTGGCCAAACCAAGACCCACCGTGAAAGCACAACTGGAGTCGGCTCAATTGACGTTGGGATTGAAACGCAAAGTATGTCGATTGTTGTGGTGAGGTTGCTTTCATTCGCTTTGCTAACAATGGAAACCTTAGCAACAAAGAAATGCAGCCGAATTTCTCAAATCAAGTGCAACCAAGCTCAGATCGTTGGTGGATGGGGAACAACAATTTTGGGAAGAGGCGTTAGAGCTACGTCGCAACAACTGGTTGATGCATGCCAACACTGCCTCAGCTGATACTTCATTCTTGGTGCGTTATGGATATACAGAAGGTAAGTAAAGGTGAATGTGATTGGATGATTGTGGATATACTTATCCTTGTTTTGATAGCTGGATCTGATTTCAATGAAGTATCCTTTGGTGAATTCAGCAGGGCGAATGATGACCACGATGAGGAAAAGACACGCTTGACGCTGCCTCACAGCTTGCCACGAAGAATGGTCGCCAATGTCAGCATATCAAAGATGGGCAAATTAGATCATCAATCCGATATGGGACCTGAAGTAATCATGGGCATGTCAGAGGAAGTGGATGAGAAATCAAGGAATGGTAAGTAACGTTATTTAAAGTTGCTATGTGTTGGTTGGTACTTATTATCATAAATAGATGCTCTCCCATGTCTGGCCATGAGTTCCCAATTGAGCAAGATCCAGCAGCAACTCGTTGAAGCCCAATCCACCATCTTTGATGCAGAGCTATATGCTTCGGTAAGGCATGCCATGACTCAATGATGACCCCTTGTACTTATTTCAAAAGTGCAGGTGTTATCAGAAGCTCAAGGTCTTGCAAGCAACAATGACGTGCGTTTTGATGATGAAGAGGTCATTGTTACCATTGATGGTCACGTGGATCTCTCTATTCGACGCGTGGAAGCATCAGCTATCAAAGATCAGGAACGAGGATCGGATGACCATGATGATGAGACAAAGGATCAAGTGGCGACTCCTGTAACTACACAACAAATATCCGGAAGGACATTGGATCTTGCATTGCGATTACTACTCCTCCAGCGTTATCGTCTCAACACATGGAGGACAAGAGCCCGATTATTATGTCCCAATCGCAAAATTCAGCAATTACTTACAACGATGGGTGAACCTCCATTACAGCCATCATCAGCATCAGGTAGCACCTCCGGCACAGCATCCAGCAGCACAGTGGGTGGCAGTGGAACCAATCGACGTATGCAGCAAACACGTGGCACCAATGCATGGCAACCATCAGTACCCGTTTTGTCACCCGCTTTGGCAATGTGCAAGTTCTGGGTATTGTTTGATCGTGTGCGACAATTGGTCTATGATGCCATTGAACCTTTTACGGGCGAAGGTGGTACCAATCTTTCAGTGCACTATGAGTTACGTGGTGATGGCTTTTCAAATCAACACAAACGAAATGATGGTTCCTTATGCAGCTCCTATCCTGGAGTGGGTGAAATGGCCATTAGCCTTAGTATCAGCATTTTGAAAGGGTAAGTGATGGATCTCATTATGTGCTTTTCTTTTGTCTCATTCAAGCTTCTATTCTAGGCAATTCTTGCTCTTTGTTTTGCATGAATCTGGCAACATCACCGTACGATTACCCCAAGGATTGATGACTTTGAGCAACATTAGCGAATTTCAAGCACTCCTAACGCGTGAAATCAACCTGATTGGACTTCGAATGGTGTGTGAAGTTGCCAATAGCTTCATCCGATGTACACCTGGTTTTCAGAATGCCACCCCTAGTGAGCAAGGTCGATGTCTATGGAAAGTGGATGATATCGAAGAAACAATCAATGGCTCTATCTCGTGGGCACTTGGTCCATCGGCTAGTCAAGATTCCAGCCATGTATGGCGAAGCATGTAAGTGTTTTCATTATGACTATGTTCAAGGACGACATCATTAATGGGGTTTTTTTCTTTTACAGACACGTGCAATTGATCAAGACGCAACTAGAAGGCAAACCAGCGTATCAACTTCAATTCCAACTACGAGCACCTGCACAATCAAATGAACGACCCTCATCCGCATTACCATCCATCACACGCGAAATACTATTTTCACGAACACAAACCAAAGACGCAGGCGTATTGACATTCAGTGAAAAGATCAAGCTCATTGTTGAGGAACTTGTACAAGAAGCGGCATCATCCATCAAATCTCCATAGCAACCAGCTCTCTCCCTTGCACACACATATACATCTACTTGTACATTTGCTTATTGACAATCATACCTTTACTCAAAGTTGATCCTTTATCCCTTTTTTGCTTGCAACTTGTTCCAGACCGTGAATATGATGATGACAATCGGGTATGACAAGCGTGGCGTTGTGCATGTGCATCGGGATAGGCTGTAACGAGAAATCGGTCATTATCTTCCCCTTCTTCTCCTCGTAACATGTGTGTGTGGGGTATGGTGATGGTGGTGTAGGTTAGTTTGCATGCAGTAGGAGCTGCAGGAACCACCTCATTACAAAGTAACCTAATAAAGACTAACCGTATCCTGAATCTAAGAACAAGCCATCGTCCCTCCCACATAGGTTAAAAAAGGGATTATTCCTTAATGTGGTCAATGGTGGGTGCTTTTAAGACACCAAAGGTACAGCCTATGCAAACAAATATCGTAACGACGGGCACCCTTATTCCTACAACGTCATCCAGAGTGTGTGTCGTTCTTCTCCTTATGATTTTAAAAGTACCCCTTTTTGTCTCTCTCCACAATTGTCACGCATGTGTGTGTGCGTATGTGTGGCCACATTATAGTCTGCCGATTTTATCACGTATTACGACAACAACTCAACGCTAAGGATATACATCCAACCTTAATCTTGCTTAAGGATGTTTATACAGACGCTTTTATAATACCAGAAATGTGGATCAGAAATGACATGATGGATGTTGACGCCATTCTTTTTTCATGGCAAGAACAAGCAAGGAGGGTGGAATTTCATCTCGCATCGAGGATAGGTGATGGCGGTGTGGGTGCGGGTGTGGGAAGATTCCAAGTGTTGACAAGCTTGCATAAGGGAAGCAATGCGTGGGTGAATGAGAATAACCCATCATCACGCACGAGTCAGCTGAGCTTGTTTCTCAAGGAATTGCATCATGCCCATGATGATGATGATGATACACAGCTGTATTTGCTTTCCATTTTTTCGCAGCAAAAGATTATCTGTGCATCCACGCCATCTCAAGCTTTTCAAGTAATGTGTGTGTGTATAAGGAATGTGGGGTAGGGGGGTTCCAACAAACGGGGGTAGGGCTATGATGATCGTCATCGTCGTCATCGTCGTCGTCGATGATTGCATTATTGACGATGTAGAAGGCCCTTTGTTCAATTTCCACATGCTGCCAAGCAAGCCGATAATGGGGTTTTCAAGGTACTTTTAGGGCTAGTTGCCGATGCTACGCAAGAAAGATTGATGAAAATATCCATATGACCACACGATTGATAAGCAAAACGTGAGCTGGATCCCATTTTACTGTTGTACATCATGACAACAGTCAAATAAATCTGACCATTTTATAATAGTGCTTAGCACTTGCTACTTGATGGAGCTCCTATGCTTTTGCTATTCCCCGTCCATGAAATGCAATCCACTACATCTATTCTACCAAAGCACATCACCCGATAAAGAAGGTTGGAAAAAGGCAGTAAAGGGAAAAAGGAGGAAGTTGCATTGTACAACCTAACGTCGTTCGTACAACAACAAAGGGTGTGTCACACAAACGCAAGTGTAACAAACACTAATGGTTTTCCTAATATGCCACGTGCTTCAACTTTCTTTCGCCCATGCTTTCTATTTTGTTGATTGACTGCAACAATGAAGGATTACAGGTTACATAACAATGTGGTACATGGTAAATAGGCACTAACAATGATGAGCGCGGTATATATGCTACAGGTGGGAAAGAAGGGAAAATGCTCTTCCATCTGGATAATGAGTGATGAAACATGCAAGAAGAAAAAGGTGGCGTCCGCCGCTGTGTTTTGGGCGATCACTCGTCTATGCCAATCGCTCTTTCCCCCCTTGCAATGATGACTGGAAGCATGAGATACCATGATTGTTCCATTTTTGATGATAATGATTGATCGAATGCTCTATATATGCAACATGCAAACAAGGTTTTGGTAAAGCCCTGTAGATGCAAAATTGCCACACACACACACATACGTACACATCTCTTCCGTGATAGACCAATAATACATTCCCGGAGCAACTCCGAGCACCATGGTTCTCGCATGATATGACGCACATTTGTATGTTGTGTTGTGTGTGTGCAAGAATAGTTTGATAGCAAAGCCATAAGAAAGGGGGGAGGGGGGTGACAAGCATTTTCAATTTGTCACACATTCCATGTAAGAAAACGATTCTCGACCTCCCCCTCGGCATTCCGGATGTGGTAGATAAAAGGAGTTTTGATAGTGATCTGTATTGCTGTTGTTGTCGTTGCCAATAAGACTGTGAATCATTTACAAGATATTCAGGCACCCCCGACGAAAAGAAAGAAAATGAAAAATCGGGGGGAGGGAAGAGTAAAGAGATTGAGTTGGCTGAAGGGAGTAAAAAAAAATGGTGTCAAAGACAGAAGTAGGTGTCAAGCGGTTGCCCGGTTACGTCAGTGGGGTCACATTGGCTTTTTTGTGCAACGGGAAATGACATCATTAAAGTGCTTCCAGAACACGTTCTTCATTTTTTAGCCATCCTTTGCTGATACCAATGGGACACAACCTTGCAGCATGTGGAGAAAGTCAAGGGAGAATATCCGAATCTAATGTCGGTCACTGATGGGGGAAAAAAGACTCCATGACCATAAAACACGATACCACACCACTATACATACACAGCAAGGACGTTTCTAGAAGGTATTCATGGCATACACACATCTGCTCACATACAACGAAACGACATCTTTGATAGAACGATGTTGCTCAGACCACTATTTTTTCTTCGTACTGAGTTTTCGACATTGAGCGCTTTGTGTTTTTTTTTTTGCAACCCATATTACGTGGCACTGGGTCCCTTTCTCCCCCGCTCTACATCTCCCAATTCAACCGCCTCTTGTTTTCTTTTCCCTTTTTCCTCCTTTGTCTCACTCACTCACTCACTCACTCGCACTCACGCTCACACACCAACACCAGCACTTTGCAGCAGCTTTGCATTCCTCACTCTCAACCTGATTCGCGACACGTGCTCGACTCTTTTGATTGTTGGACCATTTCCCGCAAAACGACATTACGACGGACGAATCGTGCATGACGAGAGATGCGACTTTGGGCACCTCAGCCGCGTGGGAGCCCAACAAGTCGCTTCAACAACAACCGATACGTCGACGACATCATTTTTATGAATTACCAGCAACGTGTCTTGAACGCATATTTGGCTATCTGAGCAGTAGATCCGATTTAGTGCATGCAGCTCTTGTGTGCCGTGCATGGACAACACCAGCGTTAAAGTTGATATGGGCCAATTTCCGTTTTGTACGAGAACGTGATTTCGAACGAGTGTTTTCAATCATGGCTCGACAGAATGTATCACGACCTTATGGCACGTATGTCAAAGCACTCGATCTTGTGCATGCAGACCGGGAATTTCTCGTTAGCCCCAATGTCATTCTACTTGTCACCGCTTTGTGTCCAAATCTTGAATCCATATCCATCACCATTCATCATACTCGACCCGTGGCTCCACCCGTGGTTCCACCCATCCTACAAAATCGTCCCGTTTTACCACCTATTCGACGTCCTGGAGACGCTCAACCTGTACGTCCACAACCACCAGCTGCACCAAATCATCAACTTCATAATAATCATCATGCAAACAATATTCGCTCACCACCACAACCACAACCTATTAACAACAACAATCATCAGCATCCTCCTCATCAACAACAACAACAACATCCGCATCCTCCACAACAACAACAGCAACAACGTCAATACAATCACTCATTACCGCTGGCTCATTTCGCTCACAATTGTCGCAAATTGAAAACGATACGATTGACATCATATACACCAAAGACGGATGACTCGGTCTATGAGATGGCAAAATACATGCAATCGGGTACACTCGAGTCCATCATGTTGACAGGTTGTGGCACATTACAATCATCGACATTGGTCAAGTTGGCTATCACCAATCCACAATTACGACATATCGAAATCATGGGCAACACGCCGGTGAGTGATTCAAGTTTACGTGCACTAGCGGAACGTTGTGGACCCCATCTCGAAAGTATCAGCATTGGCAATGCATACAACCTCACCGACAAGTCCATCGCTGCAGTCGCCAAGTATTGCAGGAATCTCAAGTTACTCAAGCTTTTCAACAATGCCGATGGTAATCGTTTGAGTGAAGCGACCTTGCTAGATCTCTTGGAACGATGCATCCATCTACGTCTTATCAGTCTCAGCAACGCACGTATCCTTGGTGAATCCTTTTTTGCTATCGCTGCACAACGTGTCGAACATCAATTGGGAGTGATCGAGAAACAACATGGCATGTCAACCCATTCAGGTCTTCAAAGCATGTGCTTGGGTGGCGTCAAACGACAAATCATTGATGGCCCTTCACTCGCCCATCTTATTGATATGAGTGCCAGCAAAAACGACAACCTTGATGATGGTGACGATGACGATGATGACAACAATAATGGCATCAATGGCAACGGCACAACAATTACATCCCCCACTGAACATACCCTTGCACCAACACCAACCCATGTCCCAAAGACTACTGTCATTCGAGGAAACACAGTCTGGTGGCAACGGCGGCGACCGGTACTATCCAAGCCAAGTTAATATTCCCCCATCTCACATAGCACTTCGATTTATACATATCCTCTTTCATCTCGTTTCTTTACCACATATATACACACTCACACACACATTCTCTTTCTCTCTCTTTCTCTTCACTCACACACAAGGAGAATCAACAAAAAAAAACTCAACACCAGTACAGCTTGCACAACAACAAGACCTTCAATCGCTTCAATTCACACACGCTACACTATATACATCCCCTCTTTGTGTTTTCTTCTTTCTCTTTCTCTCTTCCTGAATATATCAGAGTAGCATCTAATTTAATTGCAACCATTAATTTTGGATCCATGTATGGTGCGTTATTGGGGTGGATGGTTGGATTCAATTGGGTCATATGACGCTACCTGAGACATAGGCATTATTGACTTTCCAATGTACATCGGTGCCTGAGGTAGCCAAATAATTGAGCTTAGCTTGTCATTAATGCATCCATAAACAGCATGCGGTGATGGTTCTTACATTAAAGCGATTACATGGTGAGAGTTATGATGAATAAGGGGTGTGGAATTACTAGTCCCTATCAGCGGAAGTGGCTGCACCAGCATTAGAAGATGATGTTGGTTGCTCCACCTTATGATCCTCCACTCGCTCCACCTCTTGAGCTTGGCTGATCTTGTTTTCCTCGTCAGCCATAATTATGCAACTTTTAGTAGCCAATTCAATGAGCGCGGATGATTGTTTTTAATATCGGTAGTCATACGCTAACAAAAGTAATTTACAGGTATGTAACGTAGGGTTCCATAGGTAGTGATCATGGGATTATGAATGAGTAATGTTGGGTAAACGTAATGTAAAAGTAGACGATGACTAATCTTGAGGTTGCAATTGTTGTATATACATAGGATGATAAAGCATGAGAATCATCGACGTCGACAATTGAATTGGCTCTTGGCGTTTGAGGTCTCTTGAACTTGCGAATCCTTTTCCACAACGAGGACATTCGATGAATGGTCTTGTCTAAAAGGAGGATTAAAAAGAGATGAGCTATTCCATATGATCAAAGAGAGGAGAGAAATCATACTCACGTGACTGAACATATGCTTTTGCATGTCGTGCTTGGTTCTGAATGTTTTTGTACAGCCTTGCCAAGTACATGCTATTTGATGATCCTAATCAATTGAAGAACCGGTATTAGGCTTTCATGCGAATCGAAGTACACCCATGGATATAAGTACCGGTCCATGTACATCCCGGATGTGTGCGTTGAGATCACCAAGTAAGGTATATGTCTTGCCGCAATTGCCGCACATGTGTTCCTTGTCAGCCTATAGCAGGATACCCATATGTTGATACATGTTATAAAGGGATGAAGCATGAACTTACTGCGTGTTTTGCATTGACATACACGTGCCTTGTCTAAGCGGTGTGGAAGGTCTCTTCACATCCTTGGATTGCGTATTCCAATTCGTTGATCTAGAAAACATCATACTTAGAAACCAATCGCATAATCACCTTCGGCAAAGTACTTACATCATGCTCCACACGCATATCCGTAACGAGATCCTCCTCTTGTTGAAATGATTGTGAAACGCATAGCTCGCAATAGAATTCTTTATCCAGCTTCCTCTTCTTGTCTTTCTTGTTCTGTAGTCCCTCTTCCTTCTTATCAATAAATGCCTCGAGATCTGGATCAAGCTTCACGTCCATCAACTTCTTCATATCACCCTCCTGGTTCTTGCCATGCGGCACACCCTTTCCATAACAATCAACAACGCATGTATTTATGTCACCGACAAAGAAGTCCCAAATTTCCCATCAGACTGGGGTTGCCTTTTGCCTACAAATGTACAAGGCATCCTTTTAATAACATGTATCAATATATAAATGATGGTTATACCTACCACAAAGGGTCCATCAAGGAATACAGCCAAATGTCATTAGACATCAATATGCGCTTCAAGCGGTAAAGCAATGATGTGAGCTAATAGGTGGATGCATGAGTACCCTCATTTTCGGGGATCACATAAAGACTATCCTTGAGACTTACCAAAGGCCATTGATGATGATATGCAGACAAGTAGAAAGAAAGAGTGTACGATAGTGTTGGCGACAACAGCCTTGTTTATATGAGAGTGGGCGTGAGAATTGTTGTCATGATGGATCGAAATGATAAAGTGGTCAAGCATCTTGAAGAACCGAGTCGAAGTGATGGAAACCCAGCAGCCGATAAATCCACCCGCCACTTGCAAAAAGGTGATCGTTTGAAGGTGCCATGAGTATGTCCAGATACCCCGCACCGGTTCCCACTAGTAAAACATGGCCGTGTCCCCTAGACAGTACAGTGCAATGGCTTCCTTGATGTGCTGCCGTGATAAACGTGATATCGCCAAACGAAAACCTGCCATCCTTATTTGTTTTTGTAAGCTCACTTGAATCCAACAACCAATCCCAGGATGATCTCTTTACCTTGAAGTATCTTTCAATACCATTGTTGTACTGCAAATAACTTGTAACCCGATCGTTCCATTATTTGGTGCTGCTGTTTAATCATAAGGTTCGTCAACCAGCAAGTCCTGCGTTATAGATCCAATACAATAATGCGTACCATAATCCAACGTACAGCATTCTTGCTTTGAGATCAGTATGCTGTTGCTGCCAGAGGCCACCATCATCATCCAATGCACTCAATCTAGAATAAATGTAATGTAAGATGACAAGGGCAGCATGCGCTTTTCGTGTTGACATACTCAAAGGAACAATGCAAACCTCACCTTGTGTAACAGCCGTGGAAAGATTACATACATCACACGACGGCCCCTTGGATCTTGTACAAGAAGCGAGATAACAGTAAACTACATACCATATTTAGTGTCAACATGTCCAACTTGAACAATAAAAGGAATGCAGCAATTGAACGTACATGTGGAAGCTGGAGTCATGAGTAGATCGCGTGCGCTCTTGTTGGTGATTGCTGCCATTGGAAAGTGTTGTCGTTGACCACAAGCTCACTCAATGTCCTGTGCGATGAAGGCAATCGCGGTAGTTGAAGCTTCGCACTTGGTCAATGGAGGTAAACTTTGCTTACTTTGTGAAGAGAGGCGGGGGAAAAGGGCTATTTGTCGTACATCATACACATCCCTTTCTTTGTGTTTTCTTTGTTCTCTCTCTCCTCCTGAATATACCAGAGATACCAGAGTACCATCTTTGGTCTATGTTGGTGCACCATTGGGGTAGGATGGATCCAATTGGGTCACATGACGCGATCTGAGATATAGGTTTCCAAGGTAGTAGGATGGTGTAGCATCATTATTGACTTCCCTATGTATACCGGTGCCCGAAGTAGCCGAATACACTAGAGCTTAGCTTATCATTACTACATTCATAAATAACGTGCGATGATGGTACTCGCAATAAAACGATTACATTGGTCCAATACATAAAACACTAGTAGGGATATTACAATAAGAGGAGAAATTACATTAGGTGGTGGAAGTTATGATGCATAAAGGGGTTGAGGTTACTAATCCTTATCGGCGGAAGTGGCAGCACCAGCATTAGAAGGAGATGGTGGCTGCTCCACCTTATGATCTTCCACTCGCTCCACCTCTTGAGCTTGGCTGGTCTTGTTTTCCTCGTCAGCCATCTTCCACACGTACTTGTCTTTGAACGCCCAAACACTGCCACCGAACACTTCATTCATCTCTTCAAGCGAACGACCTCGAGTTTCGGGTACGAACAAGTACGTGATTGTACCCATTAATACGGCACAGCAACCAAAGAAAAAGTACGTGCCATAGGTAATGTCACTGATCATGATGGGTGTGACCTTGGCAATGGTAGCATTCATGGCCTGTCATATAATGTGTTAGGTGCACTGTATGTATAAGATGTCTTTTTGGGTGTAACCTTACCCAGTTGAAAGCAGTGGTGACTGACAAGCACATGGCACGGATGCGTGTTGGGAAGATTTCGGAGCAGACAACCCATACAACAGGACTGATCCACAAGAAAAGAAGGTTGCATTTGAGTTTACATCATGCATAATTGCTTCAAGAATCTTTTAAACTTACCCCCATGAGAATTCATAGCTGTCATCATACAAAAAGAGAAAGCACGTGATGAGTATACGACGTATCACCAATAACGAATCATGCTCCTTACCCAACAGCGAAGATGTAGACAAAGACGATAGCCACATAGCCTTTAGCGTCGACAACATTGATTTCATCACCACTGCCAGTACTTTGGCGTTGCAATCCATATACCATTCCTCCTACTATAAAGAACGATACAAACATGATCGCAGCACCAAGCATCAGCGTACGTCTTCGTCCCATGCGACCATCAATAAGGAAGAATGCGACAACAACAAAAACCAATTTGACCACGCCTAATCATAAAATTGTTATCATGCGGTTTTGCGATTGAAGGAGGAAAGCCATCATCACCATACCATAAACGCCCGTTGCAAGGATATCAGTGTTCTCAGCTGTAAGACCAATTGATTTGAAAATATCGGGAGCGTAATAGTTCTTTTTCGTAAAGAGAGGATCGTCAGCCATGGTTACGTCAAATGCAACAAATAACTTACAATAGCATTTGTACCGGTCCATTGTTGAGCCACTTGAAGGAACACGCCGATAAGTAGACGACGTAGATTGTTGGGAACAAGCAACTCTGTCCAACGAGTCATTTTCATTTCCCGTTCTTGTTGAGCCGCTGCTTTGATCTCTTCCATTTCTTGCACAATAGCAGGATGTTCGGCATCCTGATTACGTAACTGACACAAGACCTTCAAAACATCTTCATTCCGCTCTCTGATTTGTGCATTAAGGTCAGCTGAGTTGTCAGTGTGTGAATAAAATGAATGTCGTGCATTTACCGTAATGCGAGCCAACGCAATGATTCAGGGCAAAAGAACATGCCAAGGAACAATAAACCACCAGGGATGATTTGAATACCTAGTGCAGTACGCCATTGTCTATCTGACACTGGGATATGACGCACACATCCATAATCGACCCTATTTGTTGAAAAGTGGTTGGTGACATGTTACACGTTGTGCAATTGCATAAGGCCGACGATTCGCATACCAGTACGACAACATGATACCCAATACTACAAGGAACTGCCACAAGGTACCCAAACGACCACGTAGACGACGTGGAGCAATTTCGGCAATGTACATTGGAACAAGCATTGAACACGCACCCACACCCACTGCAGACATAACGTTGATGTAAATAAAGTGGGCAAGAGTAATAACAATGTGATCTTCAGCTTACATCCTGCAACAAAACGACCTGCCAGCATAGTCGAAACGTTTTGGGCTACAGCTTGGAGGATGCCTCCCACGATAAAGACGATGGATGAAAACATGATTGTCTTTTTACGTCCGAAAGGATCTATAATACCCATATGGGATGAGTTGCCATTGTCATTCGATCTTTTATAAACATCCCATTACCGGCAAGAAAATTTATAAGCAAGGCACCTACACAGCAGCCTGCCTGTAACAATGCCACCACATCACCTTTGACACGGGCAATGTAATCAGGATCACCCTCCATGCCAAAGTATTGAGGAAACGTAGGCATGGCAAGCACACCTATAATGATGTCAACGTACTATGAATCAGGCCACCCATATTCATCATGTTGCATAAGCATACACACTTACCGCTGATAACACCGATATCATAACCAAACAAGAAACCACCCATGCATGACACGGTGGTGGCGATCAAGGACAAGTGCTTCATATTGACCTATGCAAAGCACACGCGCAAGGATAGTAGAAAGTATAAAAAGGGGGTGGTTGACAACGCCGCTATAAGGAAAAAGAGCCGTTTCTGTCATAAACCGGGATGATGCCTTTGTATATATATACACAAGTCTAAATCAGTGAGAAAAAATGAGCATGCACCTTGTACACGAATACAAATCTGTGGAGAGCTTATTGTCCTACATGATCTAAAATGGTAAGCAGAGAAGAAAGAAATCGGGTTTCCTGGCAAAAACACACATACACACGGCATTTCACATGACGATCCTTGATTTGCATTCTACTCACACTCAGGGTCTTATATCCCCTATTGTCCGTTAAAAAACACCGCATTCTCGTTACATTGATCAACCCCGGTTTTTTTTCCAAGCGAAATGAAAAAATACGATCCAGCATGTGGTGTATCACGTGTATAGCACTCAGCCTATCTCTTGCATTGTGTGTTTCAAGGGCTTAGTGCATGACCAGGCTTCGCTTAAAAGACCATATATATATTGTGGCAAGGGGGTGTGTGAAAAAACAGTGTAGTGCTAGAGTAAGCCTGTCAGCACTTGCTATATAGGGGCAACATCCATATCATTGGGAAACAAAATAGACCCACTTTTAGCTCTCTTCGCTCATAAACTTTTGATCCGGATCGATGGTTTGTTATTAGTCTCTCCTACATTTGCATCCTCGCACTCAAAACTTACATAATGATGCGTGGGGTCTTTATTAGATCAAAGTTGATCATCGTGTCGGAGGGCACTTTCACGGCCGAGATGGGCAATATCGGGAGGCATGGACCGTACACACTATTTATGATCCCATCCGCTCCATCGTCTCTCTTACATTCAAGATTATCATAATGAAGTTTATGAGAACGATCTTGCTCGGCATGGTCGAAGGATCTTGTGTGAAAGTTTTAGGTTCGAGAGAGGCAATCTCAATATCAAGGATTGATGTACAGTGTTCATGCATTTATACAAGAGGTGTCCGACCTCTTTAATTTCCCACTCCTTCCGCTCCCACAACTTCTTGTCTCTTCTCAACTGTTGCCCCCATTCAAGTGCAACTACCACCTACGAACGATTGTCCTGCTTCAACTCATCATGTCGATCCTACAATTATCTTGATCCGATTGTTGTTGACTGAATGGCAAGTCCATGGCGTGTACACGGCCTTCTTGTCACTCTACTTCAACGCGTGTCTTCCTTGATACAACGCAACGTCTTGGACGATCCTTTACCACGATCAAACGTAACAGCGTTCAATCCAGCAGTTGCCATTAGCGATGCCTTACTCCATTGTCTCAAACAGCGTTCTTTACTTGCAGCAGCCTGCCTTGCAGCCTTTCTTTACGTGACCAGCAGATAGTCATTGTATAGAAGCAGCTTTATTTACGCGTAGCAACTTGTTTGAATACATACGATTTCTTATGGATATGGATATTGGTTTGGTGGAAGGGATGGAAGGGATTGGATATATACAATGCGTTGAAAAAGAGGGTATCCATTGTCAACTTGACCTTGATGCCATCATTGGCGCATCCTACTTTATATGCTATTTCATGGCAGCTACTATCATCATCCTTTATGCAACCTGTCAACCATGTACAACCATCATCATCCACTTCATGCTTTGACACCACCGATGCAGAGACGACTTGCAGGTAGCTGATTCCCAAAACCATGGAAACGGTATCCTTGACAACCACAACTATAAGATAGAGATCGCTTGCTTGCTTCTGAGAAACCCACCCAAATTCAAATGTTGATCTTCGACTTTCAATGCAACAGCATTCGCCACTGACAACTGTAAGGTGACCGAATGGATTCTGATGGCGCCAAACCGCATGCGAAAATATAGCTTGATGGAATGATGGGCCTATAAAAATGCATATCACTAATTTATCTCTGAGGTAATGGTAACAATACTTAGCCGGTGTCATATGAGAATCCACGATGTTTGATGCCACCCAGTAACCAAAACACATTTCCTTGCTGCAGAGATGTCGACACAGTGACTAATTCTGATAGCCGTTTCTCCAAGCGATACTTGATGATGAATGCCTTGAGAGATGGATAAACCTTGACAGCACCAAAAGGACACGTAACATTGTTGCTAGTTGCTTGTGTGATACACCCATAGAGACATGCGCTGTAGAGTATTCTTGAAAACAATTGCCCAAAAGGAGAACCACCAGAGGATCAAGTAAACGGTGTTGACACCAAAGATATGGACCCTATTGTTGCTCATTCCTGCTTCTTGCTTGTTGCTGATATGATCCACCGATAACAGACATGCGTAGTAGGATATCCATCAAAAGAATTATCGACAACCAGAACCACAATTAGGTGAGATAAGGCTTGCTGACACCGAAAGACATGGAAGCTGTTGTTTGTCGTTGCAGATGCCCATAAAAGGGAACGTCCAACACTTGGTGACGAGAACCATGAGATGATGTGATAAGGCAAGCTGACACTGAAGGATGCTATAGACATTGCTCTTTGACCCTGGCATGATTCGCCTATAATCGATGCACGGTAAACACTTCCCCGAACACATAGAACGATACTTAGCAATGATACCTGCATCCATGAATATTCCAAAGGACCAAAATACAAGTAGTTTGCTGAATAGCACACATACTATAATAAAAGAGGGGGTTGGTTGGGTTGGAGCCAAAAAAACGGGTCATCCACTATTTACCAATGAAAGCCATATGAATAAAACCTTGTCAACATCCAATGATAGCTGCATCCATCAAGAATCCAAAGGGAACAAGACAAGTAGCTCGCTGAATAACCCACATGAAAGATGGTGTTAGTAGGCATTGAAAGAAAGAATGGATCATTATTTACCAATGCCAGCTTCATGTATGAATAGCCCACATGCTAAGATAAAAGCGGAGGTTGGCAGGCGTTGTAGAACGAATGGATCAGCAATTACCAATGATAGCCATACGCACGAAAACATGTCGACATCCAATGACAGCTGCATCCATGATAACCCAAAGAACCAGAAGGCAAGTGGCTTGCTGAATAGACCACATACTAAGGAGGAAGGTCGGTAGGCGTTGTATAGAACGGATCATAACTTACCAATGATAGCCATATGCACGTCAACATGTTGGCATCCAATGACAGCTGCATCCATAGCAATCCCAATGCACCAGAAGACAAGTAGCTTGTTGAATAGCCCGCACACTATAATAAAAAAGGGTGTTGGTTGGGTTGGAGCCAAAAAACGGATCATCCACCATTTACCAATGATAGCCATATGAATAAAACCTTGTCGACATCCAATGATAGCTGCATCCATCAAGAATCCAAAGGGAACAAGACAAGTAGCTCGCTGAATGACCCACATGAAAGAGGGTGTTAGTAGGCATTGAAAGAAAGAATGGACCATGATTTACCAATGACAGCTTCATGCATGAAAATTCCAAAGGACCAGAAGACAAGTAGCTTGCTGAATAGCCCGCACATTATAATAAAAGAAGATGTTGGTAGGCATTGTAGAAGAGAACGGATCACCATTTACCAATGATAGCCATATGCATGAAATCCTGCTGATATCCAAATCAAGCCGATCCTTGCAATCATTCTCGTGTTGATACGACCGCTACGTTGGCACTCGGGCTGTAAGCGATGGAACGATACTTGATGGGAATATACAGTGAGAATGTTGAGTAATACTTGTACCACCAAAGATAGCATACTTACACGATGCCGAAGAGCCCTTGCAAGGAGCGAGAACGAACCAATGTGCTGCCCAAGACCACATGCAAATCGAAAAATCATCAATCGAAAAGCCCAAACCAGCACCCTAGCTGCGGAAGGGAGTACACTCAGTGATATAGCCGATATGAATGAGATACCAATCCTTTTTCGTTGGGTATGGAATGCAGCTTGACGATGGAGTCCTTGACGAGATGCATGAATGACCTTGGTAACACAAAAGATGTCAACACGGGCTCTCATTGCTTGTTCATGACATGACCCATCCATAAGACACGTATAGTTGTAGAGATCCACCAAAGGAATCGCCAATAACCAGAACCACCAAGAGATAGAAAGCTTGCTGATACCAAACATATACAAGTTGTTCCTTGTTGCTGATGTGATCATCGATAAGAGATCTTCATTTCAGGATGCCCACCGGATTGCCGATAACGAGAAGAACCAGAAAGCTTGATATGACACCAACGATATGGATGTTGTTACTTGTTGCTGATACAATCCACTCACAAGAGACTTGCATTGGCGGACACTCTTCAGAGAAATCACCCGTTGCTTGGTAACCAACCACCAGAAATGAAATAAAGATTGACGACACCAAGAGATAAACGCACTTTTCCTCATGGCTGACATGATCCACCTATAAAAGATGCACCATAAACAATTGTCCAAACTCATCCAACAATACTTAGCAATCATAGCTATGATCTTGTAAACTCCAAAGCACTAAAAGACAAGTAGCTCTCTGCAATGGTCCCTCTAAATAATAATGGTAGGCGTTTCAGCAAAGGTCCCCAAAAAGCATGAGAGTCATACATACCTGAGCCATGGTGATCACAAGGAATTGCAACCAAATACACCATCCGAAGGCAATACAATAACCAACCTGCAGCGCCAAGGTATGCCACCATATGTACTATACTCTCATTGGATCCTGAAATTGGCATCATAAGAGATATCCACCTTCTCTCTGTAGGCAAGGAAATCAATAGCCGCACTTGGATGGAGGCCGTGCGCACAGCGGATGCATTTTTAAATCCCTGAGGCCGCATCTTGAGTCACACTGTTTCCGGGCCAAAATTCCCCAGGAGAGCATAGTACTATACAATGACATCCTCGACGTGCTGATTGATCAAAATAGTATCGCCGAAAGAGGATCTGCCACTGTATGGCGCTTGGTAAGTTCACTTGAATCGAACCAATCCCATCATAATGAACACTCTTACCTTGTGGTATTCCTCAATAGCATCAATGCCTCAAATAAACCCGTATCTCCATGTCATCCATATTGTCTTGCTGCTGTTTCACTGTAAGTCTTGTTAATTAACAGGGTCTGCTTTGTAGATCCAATACCACACATACCATTGAGCCAACCATACAGCATTCTTGTTTTGATATCCGTATCCTGTTGCTGCCAGAGGTACCATCATCCAACATGTTCAACCTACCATAAACGCAATGTGAGATAACAAGTAAAACCAACCCACACGCTTTTGTTGTCAGCATACCCAAAAGAGGCAATGTGAAGACGTCTTGAGAACTCTCATTGTGGACAACTCGGTAAGGAAGGTACACGACGCCCTGAGCCACGGTGATCACAAGGAATTGCAACCAAATACACCATCCGAAGGCAATACAATAATCACCCTGCAGCGCCAAGGTATGCCACCATATGTACTATACTCTCATTGGATCCTGAAATTGGCATCATAAGAGATATCCACCTTCTCTCTGTAGGCAAGGAAATCAATAGCCGTACTTGGATGGAGGCCGTGCGCACAGCGGATGCATTTTTAAATCCCTGAGGCCGCATCTTGAGTCACACTGTTTCCGGGCCAAAATTCCCCAGGAGAGCATAGTACTATACAATGATATCCTCGACGTGCTGATTGATCAAAATAGTATCGCCGAAAGAGGCTCTGCCACTGTATGGCGTTTGGTAAGTCCACTTGAATCCAATCAATCCCACAATGAACCTCTTACCTTGTGGTATTTCTCAATACCATTCCATTGATGGTTGTAAATAACCTTGTATCCATCCGATCCAGTATGTGCTGCTGCTGTTTTATGGTAAGGTTGGTTAATTAAGTGATCCTGCATTGTATATCCAACACCATGCATACCATTGAGCCAACCATACAGCATTCTTGTTTTGATATCCGTATCCTGTTGCTGCCAGAGGTACCATCATCCAACATGTTCACCTACCATAAACGCAATGTGAGATAAGAAGCAAACCCAATCCACACGCTTTTGTTGTCAGCATACCCGAAAGAGGCAATGTGAAGACGTCTTGAGAACTCTCATTGTGGACAACTCGGTAAGGAAGGCACACGACGCCGTGAACCATGGTGATCACAAAGATTTGCAACCAAAGACACCATCCGAAGGCAATACAATAATCAACCTGCAGCGTCAAGGTATGCCACCATATGTACTATACTCTCATTGGATCCTGAAATTGGCATCATAAGAGATATCCACCTTCTCTCTGTAGGCAAGGAAATCAATAGCCGCACTTGGATGGAGGCCGTGCGCACAGCGGATGCATTTTTAAATCCCTGAGGCCGCATCTTGAGTCACACTGTTTCCGGGCCAAAATTCCCCAGGAGAGCACAGTACTATACAATGACATCCTTGACGTGCAGCCTTGATAATAATAGTATCGCCGAAAGAGGCCCTGCCACTGTATGGTGTTTGGTAAGTCCACTTGAATCCAACCAATCCCACAATGAACCTCTTACCTTATGGTATTTCTCAATAGCATCAATGCCTCAAGTAAAACCGTATCTCCATGTCATCCATATTGTCTTGCTGCTGTTTCATTCTAAAGATCGTTAATTAACAGTGCTTGCTTTGTATATCCAACACCATGCATACCATTGAGCCAACGTACAGCGTTCTTGTTTCGATATCAAAGCCTTGTTGTTGCTGCCACAGGTACCACCATCCAACATGTTCAATCTATGATAAATGCAATGTGAGATAACAACCACTGCTTTTGCTTTCCTTGTCAGCCTACCCAAAAGAGGCAATCATGAAGACGTGTTGAGACTCTCTTTGTGGACAGCTCGGGGATGAATAGACACGAATGCACCTTTTAGATCTTGTATGAACAGAGAATAGCAATCTACACGTGAAGTTTAGACCACAAAATGTCCAACTTTAATAATAAAAGAGCTGCAGCGATTGAACGTACATGTTGTATTGCAATGGAAGCTTGATTCATGGGTAGATCGCGCGCGTACTAGGTGCAACTGGAAAACGTCGTCATTGACCACCTGTTCACCCATCGTCACTTAATACGTGAAGGCAGCAATGGCGGCTGTCAAATGCGGTGTACTTTATGCCAAAATGGAGGTAAGCTTGCTTTCTTTGTGAAGCGGGAGAGGAGAGAGGAGGTTCTTTGTCTTCGCTCTCGTTGTTCTCAATTCGTGCACTCCTGCCACCCTGCCTGCTGCAGTTACTGCTGTGAATATGCACACCAGCAATATCCTATACATTTGGGTCAATAAGAATAGCCACTACTCCTTGTAATCAAGCTATCCATAATCCCATTAATATGGCAGGGAACGGCGTCAGTTACAGTAGGCCCGTGCGCATCAATGCAGCTTAAATTCTTTTATGCAGTTCAACCCCTTTCCCAACACCCAACGTGAGTGTATTATATGCACGCATCCATCTGTGAGATATGCGCGTATAAACCACCACATTGATTTATCTGCTTTATTAGATGTTGTATACGCAACTTCACAAAAGGCAATCATCATCATCATGCATTTGTGCAACAACCTATCAAAGGACGTGTTTGTGTAACCACCACGTGTCATTTCACTCAGCTCTCCATCTTTCCGTTAATGCAGCCGACACCATTCACTAGGAAAAAGTAACTTGAACACGCTTACAGCATAGGTAAAACATAAAGACGCCTGTATCTCCAAACTTTACAATGAAACGTGGGGTTTTTATTAGAGCAATGTGCTCGGCTTGGTCAACAGCACCTTGTGTGCAAGTTTCACCTTCAATGTCGCAAACGGCCAAAATATTTTGGTCGTCGTTGTCGTCGAAGAGTCGACTAGGTCCAGTTTGGCTGAAGAGCGCTTGGAAAGATTTTGCGAAATCTGGGATTGGCAACTTTGATCGTGAAACTTGCAAGGTGCTGTTATTAAGCCAGCCCATTGCTCTAATAAAAACCCCACGTTTTCATTGTAAAGTTCGGAGATACAGGCACCTTTATGTTTGTAAGCGTGATGCTATATGAGAAGAGTGGCCTTTGTTCATTGTCAGGTAGGTGGACCCTGGCAGAGCAAAAGATGCAGAAGGATCTCTTTGAGTAACTCAGCTAAAGTCAGGACTTCAGGGACAATGCATGAAAGGTACGCCAACCCTCACTTTTAGCTCATACATTGGCAGCTAATAGCCACTGTTGTGCATTCCCAACTTTTGTGCATTCTATTGGGTGGACGATGCTCACACTCTAGACATTCATTTCCATGATTAAAGTAAGTTGATCCGAGCTGATTTGGTTGAGTTACGCTCACACAGAACAAATGGGTTGAGCTACATCGAGCGTGCTTTATGTCCAGAGTGATGTAATCTCTCTTTGACCGCAGCTCAGTCAAATCAGCTCGGATCAACCGCTAATCATGGAAATGAATGTCTGGAGTAGGGCATCGTTCCCATGCAGTGGATCTCGCAACGACAATGATTGGATAAAAAGTGGCCGTTAATAGCAATACATGCCTGTTCCTAGATGATCCATAAAGTAATTATACATTGATCCTTTCATTCATGCAAACGTAGCTGTGTTACACAACACGACCCTGCATCTTTTGCTCTATTATAGTGCTTACTACTATACATTAAACAAAGACCACTTCTCATATAGCATCACGCTTACAAACATAAAGGTGCCTGTATCTACAAACTTTACAATCAAACGTGGGGTTTTTATTAGAGGCAATGGGCTCGGCGGCCAACAGCACCTTGTGTGAAAGTTTCGCGTTCAATGTCGCAGCTAGCCCAAAAAAATATTTTTTTGGTCGTCGTCGAAAAGAAGGTTGACCCCCAAGATCCAGTTTGGCTGAGGGTGGCGACATTGCGGAATCTGGGATTAGCCACGATGAACTTGAAACTTGCACCCAAGGTGCAGTTGGCCAAGCCGAGCCCGTTGCTCTAATAAAAACCCCACGTTTGATTGTAAAGTTTAGAGATACAGGCACCTTTATGTTTTTACTATGTTGTAAGCGTGATGCTATATGAGAAGTGGTCTTTGTTTAATGTAAAGTAGTATGATTACAATAGAGCAAAAGATGCAGAGGGAACACTGTGTGTAACTCAGCTACCTTGCATGACTGGAAGGATGGAAAGATGATACTGTATACTATCGACAATAGCCCATTGGCGTATGCACCCACTACAACAACACACGCGTTTCTTGACACCACACCTTCCCTTGTGCACCCCGCCTCGGCCACAAACAATCGTAACGACGTTCATTCAGCAGTTGTAATGGCAATGCCTTGCCATGTCTCAACGGCGTTCTTTACTTGCAGCAGCCTGCCTTGTAGCCTTTCTTTACGTGACCAACAGATAGCCATTGTATAGAAGCAGCTTTATTTACGCGTAGCAACTTGTTTGAATACATACGATTTCTTATGGATATGGATATTGGTTTGGTGGAAGGGATGGAAAGGGATTGGATAACGCGTTGAAAAAGAGGGCATCCATTGTCAACTTGACCTTGATGCCATCATTGTGCATCCTTCTTTATATGCTATTTCATGGCAGCTTGCATATCATCCTTTGTGCAACCTATCAACCATGTACAACCATCATCATCCACTTCATGCTTTGACACGCCATGCATAAGTACCACCTCACATCCATCTATCCACCTTTACATAATACAAGGATAGAAACTTTCTGGTTGGACTCGTTGTGTGGGTACTTGATGCATTGTTATACTATAAGAAGGAATTTTATGGTATGGCAAACCCGATCCACTTGTAACGGCTGTGATTAAAGGGAAAAGAGAAGGAAAGGTCTGGTTGTTTCATTGTGTCATGAACAAAGGCTGTATTCGATTGTATAACCCACCTCCCTTTCCTTTGTGATTGGATCTTGCCAATAACGTTGTAACACACGTTGCTTTTTGATACAAAACCTT